>NW_027442754.1:0-81817 GCF_048569485.1 Anomaloglossus baeobatrachus
AAGCCATTCACACACTGCAAGCGGCTCGCACTGGGCCGAGCACTGAGTGTACCCGAGCACAGCGATGCTAGATCGAGTGGTTAGGATACATAAAGCACCTGAACTCCGAACTTTAACACTGATTTTTTGCGTAAAGCCTGTATTTGGTACAAACCTCGAACTTTACTATTCAGGTTCCCTCATCTCTGCCCACAAACCTTTATTACAGTTTAGATTATGGAAGAAGGCCATGTAGAAGAGCCAGAACTGAAAGGGGCCTATCTCTTGGTGGAGAGGAAGTAAGATGTATGATACCTATGCTGGGGTTTTGTGAATTTAATGGGATTCGGTCACTAAGTGTTTATCCTTAATTAAAAATGAGAATAATATAAAGACAGTGTGACATTAGGTACAGGGAAGTACCAAGTGAATGGCGAAACGGAAACCCTGTGTATAGCAAAGGGGAAGATGGTGACTTCTGACTAAATCTATCGCTGGGCCCTGGGTTCCCTTACAGCCTTAGATAGGTTCCACATCTATGAGCCGATCCGGATACCTGACATTGGTCTGGACCCTAGGTGGGATGAGCTCTTCGTCAACCCCACTAGGCACTAAAGGACACACAGGGATAACAAACAAGGGGAAACAATATACAACTTATCTCTAGATGACTCAGTAATCAGTAAGCAATCCTACTGATGCGTGCAAGCCACCTGCTTGCATCCAGAGCTTGCGAAGGAACTCTTACCAGCACAAATTCAGGGAAAATGTACTTAAACCCAAGGGGATATACAGATGATTAACAGCAGAAGGGAAGGGGAGCTCTGCTGGGTCCTACAGGGAAAAGGATGAAAACCCAGCAGAGTAGCTACCTAGTACACTGAATACTGACAGCAGCAATAATAGAAAATCAGGGACCATTTTGCACAGCCAGACGCTGTGATTTTCTATTGCCGGACACCACAGGACTGTCTGTTACCCGTGACAGACAGGGACTCTGATTCCAATGATGTGCCATTTACTGAGCTGCTTGCTGTTTTGATAAAATTACAGTATTATTATTATTAGGGGATTATCACTAGAGAACTAGTAAACCAGCAACCATGTATCCTCCATCTCCATCAGCTCTGTATAACCCCACCTCACCCCTGATTGGCAGCTTTCTGTCTATGCTTATTGTACACAGCAGCCAATCAGTGATGTGGGTGGGGTTATGCACAGAGAAGCATTTTGAGAACTGGTGAATCTTAAGCAGATAAAATTGATTTTTATCAAAACTTCAGCAAGCAGCCAAGTAAGTGACACATCGCTGGAATCAGGGTCTCTGCTTATACAAGTCAGTTGGACACACACTACAGGTAGCTTTCTTCCTCCTAAGGCTGGTTTCACACTACGTCTTTTTAACATCCGTTGAAAACGTTTTTTTAACGGAAGTACGGATCCTGTGCAAATCCGTTTTCATGTCAATGCATTTTCAATGGACTCGCGTCCACCTGCGTTTGCGTGCGTTTGCGTCCGTTAGACGCAGGATCCGTCCTTTTGCGTTATTTTAACATGTTTCAAAAACGCAACATGTAGCGTTTTTGAGCTCCGTCCAAATACTGCAAAATGCTGGATCCTGACTATAGCGCACGCAAACGCAGGTGAACGCTGCATGCTGATAGACAGGATCCAGCTTTTGGACTGAGCATGCCCAGAATCATAGTCAGTCAGTCAGTCAGTCAGTCACACTCACTCTCTCTCTCTCTCTCTCTCTCTCTCTCTGTCTCTCTCTCTCTCTCTCTCTCTCTCTCTCTCTCTCTCCTCGTGCAGGCAGCCCTGCTCCTAGCAGCTAAAGACACTCGTAACCAAGATAAATATCGGGTATCCAAGGCCGATGTTTACCTTGGTTACCAGCGTCTGCAGCTGTCACAAGCCTCCTCCCAGTCTACTTCCCCTCACTCCCGATCACATGACTCCAATACCCGCCCCTAAACATCCAGTGCAGGATCCTGCAAAATAACATATGCGTTTGCATACGTTATTTGCTGTAAAAGCAGGATCCGTACTTCCGTTAAAAAAACCTTTTGAACGGATGTTAAAAAGACGTAGTGTGAAACCAGCCTAATCTATAAACCACATCCTGAAACCATACGCTATTAAATGTTATATATGTAATCTGAAAAGTAGGCAGTGTTTATAAAAATGTACAAAATATGTTACAAATGGAAACAAAACAATACAGCATATACAATTAAATAAAATAAAACAGAAAATTAGGGAACCTGGGTCACAGAAATGGCTTCAGATTTCTGGAAGGAAGGACTCCACTTGAACGTACAGTACAGACCAAAAGTTTGGACACACCTTCTCATTCAAAGAGTTTTCTTTATTTCCATGACTCTGAAAATTGTACATTCACATTGAAGGCATCAAAACTATGAATTAACACCTGTGGAATGAAATACTTAAAGTGTGAAACAACTGAAAATATGTCTTATATTCTAGGTTCTTCAAAGTAGCCACCTTTTGCTTTGATTACTACTTTCCATACATGTAACAATGTTAAAATAGGAAGACCCTGATGATGAGGAGAGGGGACACCTCCTCCAACTCACCTGAGGCTGTACTCTATGCTCCCTGACGTCTCTATACGGATCCTTCCTCCCATTGTCATCATGTGACCAGGCCTTCGCTCACCCTGATCTCACCTTGGCTAGTGAGAAGGATGGCAAAAGCAATAGTATCACCACTGCAATAATACAACACAAGGTAAAGGATACAGAGGGAAAATAGACACAAAAAGTAAAAACACTTCAAGCTCTTCCAATGCAGCTAAACATCACAGCTGCAATAGTCACAACTCCTCAGCTTTTTCCAGAGACAGGTTCCTTCCACTTTTAATATCGATGAGGTGTGATCACAAAATAGATGCACCGGAGATTAAGGCTACAAAGGACAGCCAGATTAGAAAAAGTACCTAACTCCCTACAGCACTAAAAGAAAGTAAATTCACTCAAATCAAGTTGTAAACTTACGAACAATAAGACGTTGTGATTAGAGTTGAGCGCGGTTCGAGGTTCTCCAGTTCGCGGCTCGAGTGATTTTGGGGGCTGTTCTAGATAGAACTAGAACTCGAGCTTTTTGCTAAAGCTCGATAGTTCTAGATATGTTCGAGAACGGTTCTAGCAGCAAAAAGACCAGCTAATTACTAGCTGGCTTTCCGCTGTAATAGTGTAAGTCACTCTGTGACACACTATTATGAAATTTCAGTGTATAGGGTGCGGGAACAGCGCATTCAGATCACTGCTGTATGGATAATGGCATTCGCCATTTTTTTTTTTTCCTTGTCTTCCTTCCCTAAGCGCGCACGTGTAGTGGGGCGGGCCAGCATGTCAGCCAATCCCAGACACACACACACAGCTAAGTGGACTTTTAGCCAGAGAAGCAACGGCATGTGTGATAGGATGTCCATGTCACATGTCCCTGCATTATAAAAACGAGTATCTGCCCGTCCGGACGCCATTATCTCTTCTGCGTCCTTGGTGTCTGTCACCGCTGGCGCAGCGCCTATCTCCGATACTGCTGTGTACGCTCTATACACAGCGCTGTACAGCATAGGGATAGCACTTTCTATCAGTCCTTTTAAGGGCTAATACCGGCAGGGTCAGAGCCATAGGTGACAGGTCCGTGAAAACAGAGTTTAACAGCTGCACAAGATGACAGCGTCTGTGTAGCTAAGGTCAGGGATTTCCTCGCTGCATTTCCCCATTAGGAGGGATAGAAAGGCAGGCTTCTTTTCCTCTACCCAGAGACCCACAACCCTGCCACTGTACCCTCCTGCCCTTTGCACACTCAAACTCATTGTTACTAAGCCATTATACTAGCAAACACTGAGTGAACTTAGTGGCATCCTAAACGTGGCTGTTGGACTTCTGTATTGTCCCACTAGTGCAAAGATATTTGCAGCACGTCTGCCTGCATTGCACACTCAAACTCATTGTTACTAAGCCATTATACTAGCAAACACTGAGTGAACTTAGTGGCATCCTAAAAGTGGCTGTTGGACTTCTGTATTGTCCCACTAGTGCAAAGATATTTGCAGCACGTCTGCCTGCATTGCACACTCAAACTCATTGTTACTAAGCCATTATACTAGCAAACACTGAGTGAACTTGTCAAGGTTAAAATGACGATGATGATGATGAGACTCAAAGGATCTCTCGGGATCTGGCTGCTGTTTCAAATCATAAATTGTCATGTGTGCACACGAGAATAAACAATAACTGGACAGCAAGTCAGTTACATCTATCTCCATGACTGGCTCTGCCCAAGTGATCTTTATTATTTGAAAAAACTCTAGACCGAGCAGTAAGGGGGTGTAAACAAAAGTTTTAGTCCAATCAAGTATCGCAGGACAGGGCTTCATGACGTAGAGAGATCTACACATCCTCCTTGAATTGGTCAGTCCAGACTCCAGGAATTTCCTTTGTCCATCTGTCGGGTGCAAAACAGGAAATTGCAGCCATCTTTACAATTACATGTGCTGGTATATACTGTGTCTAAGGAAAATACACTGAATATGCAATATACATATATACATGTTAGTAAGAAACAAAAGCATTCACAAATATGTGTGTTAGTTTACATCTACTGAACTATATAACTGAGTCTATGAAATGCCTGAATTAAGGATTTTTGGATACTCAATTCTTTATCCTCAACAGTGCCCCCTAAAGACTTATTTCTGCCATTTCTAAATTCTAAGGGTACTGTGTTCCCTTAGGAAGAGAGGTAGAAAGATCTATCGGAAAACCTGCCTAACTGAACGTTGAAACATGGGCGGAAAGGGGAAGTGGTTTTTTTCACCGGTTTGTGACCAAGGACTCCTAGGCGAGTCCTCACCCTTTGTAGTTGGACTTTCCCATGTCTCAAGGTTCTCTAAGTCCTCTCTTCTAACTGTTTTAGCAATGATGGCCTGTGACTGTACAGGTCTTTTGAAAAGGATAAATACAAGCAAGATGCTCAGTGCAGCTCTGGTGGGTCAACCCTTCTGCAATGCGAGGCGTGAATCCATGTTCTCCTACCTTCGAACTCCATCAAAATTTCTATAGTTGAGAGAAGCTGGATCAGCTCATCTAGTCTTGACTCATGCCTCTTTCTCGCTTGTCCTTTAGGATCAATCAGTCTCCTGACTGGAGACCATATGCTAATAGCTATGATTTAAGATCTGGAATAACAAAACATACATTTTGTACACGATTTGCCAGTTTCCACTTTTCTATAAAATATACACTTTTTGTAAACACATTTTTCTTTACATACCACCTTCATGTGCTTCTCAACAATAATGTCGTTTTCTGCACTGGAATGCCTCTGACCAAACCTGGAGAGAAATGTACACAACACGCACAGACTTGCATACAACGTGCTCATAATATACATCTATAATCAGTTTTAAGTCTCTAAAAATGGGTAGAGCAGGTGCAGGGTGTTTCTACGGACTCTTTACAGTTTTTTCTCACTTCGTTCTAGGCACTTCTCTCACAAGACTGGGTGAATCTGCCCACCTGGGTACTGAACCCTGGTGTCACCAAAGCACACACTGACAATTGTCTTTCACAGATGTTACCTGGGCCATCATTAAGAAGAGCTCTCATGGCAGAGAAAGCTTACCACCCTTTATCCACCCTTCCTCAGTCAGCTGGCTCCCTGCATGTCACACTCCATTCCTTGTTGATTTGCTTGTTCCTGTAGGGATTTAAGAACACAAGGAGTGACAGAAGTCACTGACGTGACCGGTGTCACCGAGGCATGGTCTTTATGCATGGTAAAGGACTCCTCAACTCTAGGCCTGTTCACTGCTTCTTGGTCAGCAGCACCTGTGCGGGGATCTACATCCAATTGCATCAGCTCAGATCTAGACTTTCTCTTCAGCATACCTAATTCATTTGACAACAGGAAAAAATCTACAACCTACATACACCTCTAAAGACTCTTACCCACTCCTGTTCTACCCATCTAGAGAGGCATTTAATGCGGCACTGCCTCTCGTACCCATAGAATTGGAGGGAGGGAGTGGTCGAATTTAGACTACCTCATGTTGTGTACCGTGCAGCATATCCAGTGCAGAATCGACCACCATCTGGTTTCATCTATAGAAACAAAAACTAAAAGAAATATAGATTAGATCATTCTTATAACTTTAACTCTGACCATAATACAGTTAGTGGTCATCTATACTTCACATGACTGAGAATACTAAATAAATAAACAAATAAACATATAAGACAAGACTTTCCCATTTCAGTTAACAGATATGCCTCATAGTAATCTAGTAAACATAACCTATGGGAAAAGGTCAACTTCAAAACCTATCTAATATGCCTGCTGCACCCTCGAAGAAACTGGAGAATATAATTAATACCTTATTCCCCCCTTGTTTAATTGTTTATTTACCAATATGGCAAAATTCAGAGTTTTTATACTGGTATTCCCTAAAAGAAAAGAGAAAACAGCAGGTAATAAATTAGCTACATACTAAAACCTAAAATGAACAAACTCTGAAAATAACGTATATCTTACAACAATATACATTGCTGGGGAATTTTAAAACCTTACAATAAACAACACTGTATCCATAAAGAAAAGAAAAACCTTTGATAGTAGAAATAACTGAGACATGATTAAATGACAGCTGTGACTGGGCGACTAACCTGCAAAAATATATAAATTGTTTAGAAATAATCATAAAAACAGAAAAGGTGATAGAGTCACAAAATAAAAATATATTGTTCAAAGAAATCGCCATTAAAAAACAAAACAACACAGAAATTAAATCGCGCATCCCATGAAATCTAATATTCCCTATTCTGGTATAAGCAGTAAACTAAAAATGGGAAATCCTGAACTCTAAGGGTTAAACCAAACTTACGTCACTATTGGGGAAAGACACATTCCATTCTTATCTCTGACTATTCATCAATTCAGTAAATATTTCACTTACTTATCTTTGACTTGCATGTATGGGATAGCTGAGTAAACAAATATACAATTTATACCTATTCAAATGTGTTAGTCATTTATACCAGAGAACACCTCCCACCGGGGATGGGTGGAGAGCTTTAAACAAAGAGCCATTGCGAGAGGTGTGGCTTATGAGGTGTACTGCCATCAGTGGGTGTAGCAAGACGGCTGCCACAGGAAGTTCCAGGCACCTGACTTCCGGGTGTAGCATCCATGTTTTGACTCCCTGGGTGTACTGGGAGTGGCTGGAACTACATAGTACACCAGGGATACTTTTAGTGCCTGTAAATTTGCATTCCAGCATACAAAGGAGAGATTTGATTAGCACCAGATATAATGACTTCTAAAGGAAAACCATGAGGTACAGCTAGAGAAAAACATTTAGTGATTCTACAAACAGCAACAGACAGTGAATGGGGTCTTTGTTCTTCATTATAAACTCACTAGAGATCAATATGGGTTACAACCTGCCATCTAGTGGTAGTCTAACGATTTAACACAAGTTTTTACAATCTCATATATTTGTCCGCTCTTTTTTTTTTTGCAACTAGGGCGACAGCGTTCTCAGCTCCTACTGAAAAAACATATTTAGTTTTGAACAGAGTGTATACAAAGTGCTCTAATTGGACCGGCCGGCTCCAACCGGAATTCTTTCTCGCCTCGTTTGCGTATCGAACGCAAACAGTGACGCGCGTCTAAAACGCAGGAGAATACGCTAATTCTGACACCTTTACCTTAACTAAAGTGAGATCCTTTCCCACCTCGTCTGCCACGCAGACAGTGACATGCGCCTGAACCGCAGGGGAATACGCTAATTCCACTTTAAGTTAACTGAACCCTTCCCGCCTCGTTTATTATCTATCCAATATTTAATATGTCATCCGCAACACAGGGGAATCGCTAGTTCTCATACTTCTGTTCAAAAACAAACAATTTAAAAAGACTGAAAAACGCATAAACCTGTTAATTTCTCTCTAATCCAAACCAAAATAACACTTGTCTTTCTTTCAAATCATTACAACGTCTCCGTTTGCTTTACTATTCAAAGGCTGCAGCCATCTCCTGTATATTAGCCCACTGACCCCTCCTTTCTCCTCACTGCAAAGAGCTGCGCTATCTTGACCCCCGGTCTCTGCCTGTTCACTCCTTGACCCCCCCTTGCTTCCTGCTCTCTTCTGTTCTCAGCGAAAAAATGCAGGCTGCGTAATTCGATCTCCGCTCTGTCTCTGTCTCAAGCAGGCGGTGGGCAATGGCCAACACACACTGACCCCCCTTGCTGCCCTCTCAGCTAAAGAATGCAGCTGCGTGACCAAGTGACCCCCCACCTTTTTCTTGCTTTCCTCTTAGTGGAGAAATGCAGGGACGAAGAGTTGCAGTCTGTCCCTGCCCAAGTAGCCAGTGGGGGATTGACCCCCCTCTTTTTTGTGTAAGAGACTGCAGGCACGCTGGGCTTCTCTCCACCATTTCTATAGCTGTCTGCTCAGACAATTAAATCTCCGAGAACCAAACAGAGAAATCACAAGCCTGATTAACCATACGCTATATACAAATCAACAGCTACTCAAAAAGCCCCCCATTTCTACCTTAGTTACAGCAAATCAATAATACAGACAGCCAGATCCTTTAACACCTAAAAGCCAGCACCTATAGGGTCTGGGTCCTTTTCTAGGTCACCGGCGAGTGACAGTCACACCGTTAGGTCTCCGGTGCACTATCATTCTCCGGACTAGTGACCACCCCCTTTCGCCAGGTGTCTCTCGAACCACAGGTAAAACAGCACACACAATGTATATGATGCTCACCGCACAACGGAGGGTGATCAAGTCCTCGATATCGAGCAACACCTGGATACTTGTGGAGTAGCCCCCAGACGTCCGGAAAATGGAAGATCTGACTCGGTGGCCCCACACTTGGCGCGCCAACTGTCAAGGTTAAAATGACGATGATGATGATGAGACTCAAAGGATCTCTCAGGATCTGGCTGCTGTTTCAAATCATAAATTGTCATGTGTGCACACGAGAATAAACAATAACTGGACAGCAAGTCAGTTACATCTATCTCCATGACTGGCTCTGCCCAAGTGATCTTTATTATTTGAAAAAACTCTAGACCGAGCAGTAAGGGGGTGTAAACAAAAGTTTTAGTCCAATCAAGTATCGCAGGGCAGGGCTTCATGACGTAGAGAGATCTACACTTCCTCCTTGAATTGGTCAGTCCAGACTCCAGGAATTTCCTTTGTCCATCTGTCTTGGGTGCAAAACAGGAAATTGCAGCCATCTTTACAATTACATGTGCTGGTATATACTGTGTCTAAGGAAAACACTCTGAATATGCAATATATGCTATATACATATATACATGTTAGTAAGAAACAAAAGCATTCACAAATATGTGTGTTAGTTTACATCTACTGAACTATATAACTGAGTCTATGAAATGGCTGAAAAGTATTTTTGGATACTCAATTCTTTATCCTCAACAAACTTAGTGGCATCCTAAACGTGGCTGTTGGACTTCTGTATTGTCCCACTAGTGCAAAGATATTTGCAGCACGTCTGCCTGTATTGCGCACTCAAACTCATTGTTACTAAGCCATTATACTAGCAAACACTGAGTGAACTTAGTGGCATCCTAAACGTGGCTGTTGGACTTCTGTATTGTCCCACTGGTGCAAAGATATTTGCAGCACATCTGCCTGCATTGCACACTCAAACTCATTGTTACTAAGCCATTATACTAGCAAACACTGAGTGAACTTAGTGGCATCCTAAAAGTGGCTGTTGGACTTCTGTATTGTCCCACTAGTGCAAAGATATTTGCAGAACGTCTGCCTGCATTGCACACTCAAACTCATTGTTACTAACCCATTATACTAGCAAACACTGAGTGAACTTAGTGGCATCCTAAACGTGGCTGTTGGACTTCTGTATTGTCCCACTAGTGCAAAGATATTTGCAGCACGTCTGCCTGCATTGCACACTCAAACTCATTGTTACTAAGCCATTATACTAGCAAACACTGAGTGAACTTAGTGGCATCCTAAAAGTGGCTGTTGGACTTCTGTATTGTCCCACTAGTGCAAAGATATTTGCAGCTCGTCTGCCTGCATTGCACACTCAAACTCATTGTTACTAAGCCATTATACTAGCAAACACTGAGTGAACTTAGTGGCATCCTAAAAGTGGCTGTTGGACTTCTGTATTGTCCCACTAGTGCAAAGATATTTGCAGCACGTCTGCCTGCATTGCACACTCAAACTCATTGTTACTAAGCCATTATACTAGCAAACACTGAGTGAACTTAGTGGCATCCTAAAAGTGGCTGTTGGACTTCTGTATTGTCCCACTAGTGCAAAGATATTTGCGGCACCTCTGCCTGCATTGCACACTCAAACTCATTGTTACTAAGCCATTATACTAGCAAACACTGAGTGAACTTAGTGGCTGTCACGCTTCCCGGTCCCCTGGCCCCGTTCTCCGGTTCCCGTGGCCCGCTCCCCGCTCCCCGGCGGCGTTCCCTACTTACCACTCCGGTCCCGGTCTCCTCTTCCCCGCCTGCAGCCTCCATGCGTCCGGCTCCCCGCTCCCGGCGCTCCTCTGTGACAAGGGACTCCCAGCCGGGCGCTCCTGCTTCCTCCTCACCGCTTCCTGGACTGGCTTCTGGCACACGGGCCTCGCGCATGCGCATTAGGGCGCGCGCGCGGTCATTGACCCTTTCTTAAAGGGCCAGCACCCAGAAACAGGATATTGCATAGACAGGTACAGGGTATATAAGGTTTCTCTTTCCTGGTGGGCGGGGCCTGTTCTACGTGTTTAGCAAGCTAGTGTTCAGGTCCCCGTATTGCTTTGCCCTGTGCTTTGCCGTGTATTAACCCTGTCCTGTCTCGTAGAGCCTATCCTGCCACGCCAGTTGCTCCGAACCAACTCCATCCCTGGACCCTGACGGTGATTTCGGCGGATGTTCCACCACCTCTGCAGCTCCGCCAGTCTCCAGTCTCTGGCTCCGCTCGGTGACCCGTTCCATCGCTCAGCAGGTTCCGGATCCCGCCTGACCTTATCACCCGGCCTCGGACCCTGAGCCTCGTCACCCGGACTACCGTCCAGAACTCCGTGGGTTCAGCATCATCCACCTTTCCTGCTTCTCTACGGACTGTCCAGCTACCTATAGTGCTCCGGCTGCCGTGCATCAAGACCCTCTGGCGGGGTGACCAGCTTGGCTGCCTTCTCAGGGGACATCGGTGTACGGTCCAGTGCTTCCACCACCCGGACGTAACAGCTAGAACAGGCCATGGATCCCGCCGAAGCACTAGCGGCCTTGCAGGAGGAACTCACACGCCAGCGTGAGACCCAGACCCGCATGCTGAACTTCATGTCTTCTGTGGACGCCCGCCTGAACACGCTACAAGCGTCGGTCACATCATCAACATCTCGAGCTTCCACTGTACAATCCACGGCCACAGCTCCCGTGGCAGCCTCCTCGGATGCTTCCAGACTTCGTTTGGCCTCACCACCCCGGTACGCCGGAGATCCCAAGACCTGCAGGGGATTCATCAATCAATGCTCTCTCCATTTCAAGCTGCTGCCGCACTTGTTTGCCTCCGACCAAGCCAAGGTCGCGTTCATGATGTCTCATCTAGAGGGAGAGGCACTGGCCTGGATGAACCCCTTGTGGGAGAAGGAGGATCCAGTGACCACCAACATCCAGGAGTTCCTGCAGGCATTTCGTGGCACCTTTGACGAGCCCGGACGCGCCTCCGCGTCTGCCTCATCTCTCCTCCGGCTACGTCAGGGGACTCTGACTGTGGGCCAATATGCCATCCGTTTTCGCACCTTGGCTTCGGAACTCGGATGGAACAATGAGGCACTAACCGCCGCCTTCTGGGAAGGACTCTCGGGTCGTATTAAAGATGAGCTGGCTGGACGTGACGTGCCTTCCACCTTGGATGCCCTGATTGCCCTAGCGACTCGAGTGGATCTTCGCTTTCAGGAACGATCCAAGGAAGTGTCTCGCGAGAGGCGTCCGATACGGCACTCCTCCCCACCACGGAAGTCCATCGCTCCCCAGTTGGCGTCACCTGGCGTGTCTACCTCCGAGCCCATGCAGATTGACCGCCTGAAGCAGTCGGAACAACGCCGAGCGGAACGACTAGCAAAGGGTCTCTGCTTCTACTGCGGTGGTGGCACCCACCTGCTACGCTCTTGTCCCGAGAAGCCGGGAAACTCCAACGCCTAGGCTTGGTAGGAGAGGCCACCCTAGGTGCTGGGACTCTCTCAGACTCTGTTACCTGGACTATACAAGTCACTACTGAAGAGACCCGGTTCACGGCAGAGGCGTATCTCGATTCCGGAGCAGCAGGCAACTTCATCCAGCAGGCCACGGTGGATAAGTACCAGGTGCCTGTCCTCCCACTAGAGAAACCGTTGGTGATCGCCTCTGTGGATGGGAAACCCCTCTCTGACACGGTCTCCCTGGTCACCAAGCCTGTGGAAGTAAGGATCGGTGCTCTGCACACCGAGAAGATCACCTTTTACGTCCTTCCGCGCATGTCTCATCAGATCCTGCTGGGACTGCCATGGTTACGGACACACGAACCATCGGTCAGCTGGAGTACAGGCGAAATCACCCGATGGGGCTCCTCGTGTCACGAGAGATGTCTGAAATCCATCCAGCCCGTCCGACGCCCTCCGGTTCCAGAGTCTCTACCAGGACTGCCTTCTGCCTACTGGTCCTTCACGGACGTGTTTGATAAAAAAGAGTCAGAGGTGTTACCGCCTCATCGTCCCTACGACTGTGCTATCGATTTACTGCCAGGAACTACGCCTCCTAGAGGAAGGATATACCCCTTGTCCCCTGCTGAAACACGGGCTATGTCAGCCTATATCACCGAGAGCCTAGCTAAGGGGTTCATTCGGAGGTCCTCGTCCCCTGCCGGAGCGGGGTTTTTCTTCGTCAAGAAGAAGGAAGGAGATCTGCGCCCTTGCATTGACTACCGGGGATTAAACCAGATCACCGTAAAGAACAAATACCCTCTGCCGCTTATCCCTGAACTATTCGATCGGCTCCGAGGGGCCCGAGTATTCACCAAGTTGGACCTTCGTGGGGCCTATAATCTGGTTCGCATTCGTTCTGGAAACGAATGGAAAACTGCATTCAACACTCGGGATGGGCACTATGAGTATTGTGTCATGCCCTTTGGTCTGGTGAACGCTCCGGCTGTCTTCCAAGAACTGGTGAACGACGTGTTCAGAGACCTCCTCTATGTCTGTGTCGTGGTGTATCTGGACGACATCCTGGTCTTCTCTCCGGATCTACAAACCCATCGAGAGAACGTGCAGCTAGTTCTCCAGAGGCTTAGAGAGAATCGACTGTACGCCAAGTATGAGAAATGCATCTTCGAAAAGTCGTCTCTTCCCTTCCTGGGTTATGTAATCTCGGACACTGGCCTGCAGATGGACCCAGAGAAAGTATCTGCCATCATCAACTGGCCTCCTCCTTCCGGACTGAAGGCTACCCAACGCTTTCTTGGCTTTGCGAACTACTACCGTCAGTTCATCCCGCATTTCTCTGCCTTGACAGCACCTCTCTCTGCCTTGACTAAAAAAGGAGCTAATCCTAAGGACTGGTCTCCGGCGGCCGATGCCGCGTTCTGCTCCTTGAAACAGGCGTTTGCTTCTTCCTCGGTTCTCCATCGCCCTGAATTGAACCGACAGTTCACCTTAGAGGTGGATGCCTCCTCCTCAGGAGCCGGGGCAGTGTTGATGCAGAACTCTCCCTCCGGAAAGATGGTCACATGTGGATTCTTCTCCAAGAGCTTCTCGGCACCCGAACGCAACTACACCATTGGGGATCGGGAGCTACTGGCCGTGAAGCTGGCCTTGGAGGAATGGCGCTACCTCCTGGAAGGAGCTGTATACCCTGTAATCATATACACGGACCACAAGAATCTGGAGTACCTGCGGTCTGCCCAAAGACTGAATCCACGACAAGCCCGCTGGTCCTTGTTCTTTGCTCGATTTGATTTCCAACTCCATTCTGCGGATAAGAACGTGCGGGCAGACGCTCTGTCCAGATCCTTCGTGCCCGTGGAGTTGGAGGAGGAGACATACCAGCCCATCATCAACCCCAGTAAAATCATTCCGGTGGCTCCTGTCGCTCTGACTCAGATACCCCCTGGGAAGACCTATGTCTCAGATACTGACAGACAGAGAGTCCTTCACTGGGGCCATGTTTCTAAGATCGCCGGCCATGCTGGTCAGAAGAAGACTTGGAGCACGATTGTCCGTCACTACTGGTGGCCGTCCCTCCGTAAAGACGTCGCAACCTTCGTCTCGGCCTGTCCATCCTGTGCCCGGAACAAGACACCCAAGCACTTACCCTATGGACGTCTTCTGCCTCTGCCCATTCCTTCCGTTCCGTGGCAACATATCGCAATGGACTTTATCACGGACTTACCCTTATCCTCCGGACATACGGTCATATGGGTTGTGGTGGATCGCTTCTCAAAAATAGCTCACTTCGTTCCCATGGCTGGACTGCCCTCTGCCCAGGAACTAGCTGACTCCTTCATACAGCACATATTCCGATTGCATGGCTTCCCCGCACACATAGTGTCTGACAGAGGAACTCAGTTTACCTCGCGCTTCTGGAGGGCTCTCTGCAAACATCTAGGAGTGACCTTGGACTTTTCTTCGGCCTACCATCCTCAGTCGAATGGCCAAGTGGAACGGGTCAATCAGATCCTGACCTCCTTCCTGCGCCACTACGTCAACATCCATCATGACGACTGGTCCACGCTCCTACCTTGGGCTGAGTTCTCCCATAACCAGCACATCAGTGAGTCTACCTCCAGCTCTCCCTTTCAGATCGTGTATGGATTGCAGCCTTCTGTTCCGTTGCCAGTATCCTCGGCTTCCGACGTCCCCGCAGCAGATGCTCTGGTTTGGGACTTTTCAGCTATATGGAACTCTGTCAAGTCATCCCTAGAACGTGCTTCATTGCGGATGAAGAGACATGCGGACAAGAGGCGCCTGGATCCCCCGTGTTTCTCCCCAGGTGATCTGGTCTGGCTTGCATCCAGATATGTCCGATTGAAGTTACCCTCGTACAAGTTGGGTCCTCGCTACATCGGGCAGTTTAAGATCATCAGCAAGATCAATGCAGTCTCCTACAAGCTGCAACTCCCGGCCACGATGCGGATACCCAACTCCTTCCATGTCTCCTTACTCAAGCCTGTTGTCCTTGGTCCCTTCTCCGCTGAGGTCGGTGCTGCTCCTCCTCCTATTGCCGACGACGACATCTATGCGGTAAGAGATATTGTGGCCATGAAGACCGTGCAAGGTCGGCAGTACTTCCTGGTAGACTGGGCGGGTTATGGTCCCGAGGATCGGTCCTGGGAGCCCCGGGAGAACGTTGGCACTCCTCTGATTCGTGCCTTCCTGTCCCGCTTGCGGGGAGGGGGGCGTGGGGGGGGGGTACTGTCACGCTTCCCAGTCCCCTGGCCCCGTTCTCCGGTTCCCGTGGCCCGCTCACCGCTCCCCGGCGGCGTTCCCTACTTACCACTCCGGTCCCGGTCTCCTCTTCCCCGCCTGCAGCCTCCATGCGTCCGGCTCCCCGCTCCCGGCGCTCCTCTGTGACAAGGGACTCCCAGCCGGGCGCTCCTGCTTCCTCCTCACCGCTTCCTGGACTGGCTTCTGGCACACGGGCCTCGCGCATGCGCATTAGGGCGCGCGCGCGGTCATTGACCCTTTCTTAAAGGGCCAGCACCCAGAAACAGGATATTGCATAGACAGGTACAGGGTATATAAGGTTTCTCTTTCCTGGTGGGCGGGGCCTGTTCTACGTGTTTAGCAAGCTAGTGTTCAGGTCCCCGTATTGCTTTGCCATGTGCTTTGCCGTGTATTAACCCTGTCCTGTCTCGTAGAGCCTATCCTGCCACGCCAGTTGCTCCGAACCAACTCCATCCCTGGACCCTGACGGTGATTTCGGCGGATGTTCCACCACCTCTGCAGCTCCGCCAGTCTCCAGTCTCTGGCTCCGCTCGGTGACCCGTTCCATCGCTCAGCAGGTTCCGGATCCCGCCTGACCTTATCACCCGGCCTCGGACCCTGAGCCTCGTCACCCGGACAACCGTCCAGAACTCCGTGGGTTCAGCATCATCCACCTTTCCTGCTTCTCTACGGACTGTCCAGCTACCTATAGTGCTCGGCTGCCGTGCATCAAGACCCTCTGGCGGGGTGACCAGCTTGGCTGCCTTCTCAGGGGACATCGGTGTACGGTCCAGTGCTTCCACCACCCGGACGTAACAGTGGCATCCTAAAAGTGGCTGTTGGACTTCTGTATTGTCCCACTAGTGCAAAGATATTTGCAGCACGTCTGCCTGCATTGCACACTCAAACTCATTGTTACTAAGACATTATAATACCAAAAATTGTGCAAACTTAGTGGCATACAAGAAGGGGCTGTTGTACTCCATTAGTGCCCCACTGGTGCAAATCTATGTGCAGCACCTCTGCATGACACCCTCCTGCTCTGTTTTTAATAAGCTATAATGATAGCAAAAAATACTGCCATTTAGTGGCATCATAGAACTGGCTGTTGTATTTCATTAGTGCCCCACTGGTGCAAATCTATTTGCAGCACCTCTGCATGACACCCTCATGCACATTTTGCTACGCTAATTTTATAGCAAACTCAGGGAATTCCTTGCTGTATTTGATCATTCGGAGCGATAGAAAGTGAGGCTTCCTTTAGCTTTTCCTTCAGTTCATAGACAGCATCTCCAAGTCCACACCCGAAGAGCAATTTCTCCTCCACGTGTAAGTGTGGAGAGGCAGCTAGTGCGCATGCGTGTGTCGATTTACCCCAGCCGCAGCCTAACTACAGTGTTTTGCCTAGTGAGTATGCTCAGCCTGACTGTGCCATTCCTGAGGCTAAGTCTTCATATCGGGATACAGCGCATGCTCCCACACTTAGTGCGAAAAGCCTCTTTGCACAGGTACTTGCATTCCGTGCCGGGTCTAAGTCCTGTTTTGTGCCTAGACACCATGCTAAAGCTGATAGTCTTTTTTCAGAGACTCTATTTCATGCAACTGACCATGCTCAGGCACTTACTGCATCAGAGACTAGGTCCGGTAATGAACTCTTTGGCCCTGCCCCTGATGTGGGGGGGCCCATATAGACCACAGGGCATCAGGTGTCCTGACGATGTTGCCAGGCCACTCCCAAATGTCTTGCAGAGGCCCGCCCCTATGACGTGTCACCTCATTATTGATGGTCAGACGATGACTGGTGAGGTGTTTGTGTCGTGGCAGCCATGAGGTCATTATTGAAGTTGCGGTTCCAAATAGGACGCTAGTTATGCCACTCATGACGTGTCACTCTGCTTTTGTCTCCAGGAGGTGCATTGTGGTCCACCCTGGTTTGGGGCGGACCCAGGTTATAAAACGGGCTGGAGCCAACAAGGAGGTGCGCAGTCTTCTATTATGCTCCGAAAGAGCACACCTCCATGTGTTGAACCCATTGCGGCTTTAGGCCAGAGGTAGGCAGGGATAGGGCGTCGATGCAGGCCGCCACCACAGTTGGTAACGCAGAATGGTTAAGACCAGTTCCTGTCCTACAAGTCCTGCTTGTGCAGCCCAGTGGCATTAACAGGCCTGCTGCTGCTGATGCGCCTGCTGTCCACAGGTGTGGCCCCAATGCACACGGTCAGCGTACTGAATGGCCCCTGTGATGTTAACAGGGAGTTCCTGGGCTGGGTGGGCGTGTGGACCCTGTGACGCTAACAGGGCTCCCAGTCTCAAGATCCGAGTGGCGTCTAACTTGGTTCAGGCAACTATTAGTTTCATAGCCACACAGATCTGTATCCTCCACCTAACCTTCCAGTTGCCAACCTCTCCTTTTCCATCTGGGAGCACGGTGGACATTGACTGCTGATGGGGATATATACCTTTCTCTTTCTTTTCTTATTAATTTTCGTTATATAGCGGTAACATAGTATATACCGCCTTATCCAAATCTGCCAGTCCCACCGTAACAGATGGTGTTTCTTCATCAAATGTTAGTTTTGCTTAACCAACAAACCCACGGACAAAAACTATTTTCCCCTTTCCAACACACCTGTTCCCCTTTCCACCAACATTTGTCCTTTTTCAACTCATTTGGTATATGACCAAAAGTGCAACTCTGCAGGGACACCGTATTCAATGCCATCTCAGCACAGCAGCCAGCCCTCGGTCCCTCAGATGTGGACAAGTAAAAGAGCATTTCCTCCTATCCATGAGAAAGCGTTGAGATTCACTCTGTGCAGCACTGGTGTTTACTGGAAAAGCAGATCTAAGAATCCGTACCACCTTCTGCAGATACTCCTGTATACGTGCGTCCATTTCTATGGCAGGAATTATTTCGCCAAATTTTGTCTTGTACCGGGGATCTAACAGTGTGGCAACCCAGTAGTTAGCATTACTTCGAATTCGTACAATCCTAGGGTCATGTTGTAGGTAGTGCAGCAAGAAGGCGCTCATGTGTCTTGTGCATCCAGGAGGACCAAGTCCTTGGTGTGTTGGTGGCAGAGAGGTGAGAATCGTGCCTCCTTCCTCTGCCCTCTCCCCCCAACCTCGCACAACCGAAATGTGAGCAAGCTCTCACTCATCTGCCGAGTCTTCCATGCCCATCGCAAGTTCGTCCTCCATTTCTTCATGGGCTCCTGCACCTTCCTCAACAATTTTTGCTGATACTATGCGCCCTTGTTAATCCCTATCCCCCACCATAACTGTCGCCTAGGTGCCGCTCACCGTATGGACCTCGTAGATCTTGTTATCCCTTCCGCATATGACTCCTCCTGTACTTCCTCACCTTCCTCTTGGACCAACACCTGACTCCGAATAATGCTTACAGTGTGCTCCATCATGTAGATGACCAGAATTGTCACGCTGAGAATGGCATCGCCAGTGCTAAACATCTTCGTCGACATTTGTAAACTGTGTAGAAGGGTGCATAGGTCCTTGATCTGACACCACTCCAGCAGCGTGATCTGCACCACCTCTGGATCAAGTTAGTCCAGGGTATACGTCATACCGTATTTCAGCAGGGCTCTGCGGTGCTGCCACACACGCTGCAACATGTGCAGATTCCAATTCCTGTGTGTCGGAACATCGCAATTCCGGCGTTTAACTGCCAGACCCTAAGACTTCCGGAGCGATGAAAGTTGTTGAGCTGCTGGGTGCGAAGGATGAAAGTGAGCACATAGCAGCGTGCCCGCTGCACAAGGCCATGTAGGCCGTGATGGTGTTTTAAAAATTGCTGGAGAATTCGGTTCAACACGTGAGCCATACAAGGCACGTGTGTCACATTGCCCTGAGGATGGCCCGCAGCCAGGTTTGCATCATTGCCGCACACGGCTGTTAAGTCACCAACGGAGTCCGCTCCGTCAATTTGTACTCCGGTCGCCAGGTGACAACGTGTTCCTTTCATGAATAGTGCTGATGATGGGAGAGTAGTCGATGCCAGCGGCGCAGGTGGACGCAGGTTATGCTCACCCACTGGGCTGCATTACCTTGACAGATGCAGAATCTCTGGCTGAATGTAGCTGGTGGGTATCTCACAGATGAAATACCATCATTCAGCTACAACCAATGGGAAGACACCACACCCTTTTTTATGCCCATCCTGTCTGCAGACCACTGCCAGACATAGCTATGAACCTCTGGTTAATTTTACCCCAGTTCAGTTTTATGATTTTGTGTGCTTGTTACCTGACTACTTTTCCTGCTTGCTGTTTATGTACCTTGTTGGCCGATCCGCATTTCACCTCTGCTTGTTTTCTGATTAAGTCCTGGCCGTCCCATTCTGTTCCTGTTCCTCAATTAATGTTTTGACCCTGCCTGACTACTATTCTCTGGAATAGCGGTGTGACTCACATTTCCCATACATTTCAAAGTAAAACTTTGACCGCCTGATGGCATTGAGCTCTGCTGCCAGCATAGTAAGGAGGTGTGTGGTAGTCCTTGTGCGCAGTTGCAAGGAAGGGTGGCCTGACCACACAGGGTTTGCGCCAAGGTGGAGGACCCACACGAGGTTGAAGAGGCAGAAGCAGTGTATTAACTTCTACATACAGAAGAAGGATTGAAACAACTCGTGGGGACGGCAAGACTTGTACAGCAGACCCTTCTCCATCTCTCACCATAGTTTGCCAGTGCCCAGTCAGTGACATGTCATGACCCTGTCTATGCTTACTGGTCCAAGTATCTGTGTTGAAATGCACCCTGTCGCACACAGATTTTCTCAAGGAAGTGGTGATGTTGTGTGCGACATGCTGGTGTAGCGCGGGCATGCTTTTCTTGGAGAAGCAGTGGTGATTGGGCATCTGGTACTGGGGCACAGCGACAGACATAAGGTCTCTAAAATCCTGTGTGTCCACTAGGCGGAAAGGCAGCATTTCGGTAGCCAACAGCTTACAGAGGGATAGAGTCAACCACTTAGCTTTGTCATGGGTCGCAGGAAGTGGCCTTTTATTTGACCACATCTGAGGGACAGAGATCTGGCTGCTGTCTGTAGATGGTGTTGAGTAGGGTGTCCCTGGAAAAATGCAGGTTTGTGAGGAAAGTGCAGGCGGAGACATGATGTTGCCTTCATCTTGCCTTCAGATCTGTTCATCTTGTATCATTTTTAAAAAACACAGCAAGCAAGGGTTACTCCAAGCGGAGTCTCCCTTTTTTCCAAAAATTGGGCACACAGACACCCCATCAGTGGCAGCACTTGTGCCCTAGTTGCAAACAGGATGTTTTGATTTGCATCAAGCACATTCAAAAATACGCCATAATTAACCGTCCCCAGCATGACACCGGGGTAGGTAGATAAAGTCTTTGCTGAACCATGACTTGGTCATCTTGGCTCCTTTGAAAAACAATGTAAGCAAGGGTTACTCCAAGCGGAGCCTCCCTTTTTTCCAAAAATTGTGCCCCACACACACCCACCCATTCAGTGGCAGCAGTTGTGCCATAGTTGTACACTTCACAGCTAGATTTGCATCAAGCACATTCCAAATCCACAAGCATTTACTCTCCCCAGGATGACACATGGGTTGTAAATTCCTTCTGGATCCATGACTTGTTCATTTTGATGAACGTCAGTCTGTCCACATTGTCACTGGACAGACGCGTGCGCTTATCTGTCAGCACACACCCAGCAGCACTGAAGACACGTTCAGAGACAACGCTGGCAGCTGTACACGACAAAATCTCCAAGGCGTAACTGGATAGCTCTGGCAATTTTTCTAGATTTGAAGCCCAAAATGAGCAAGGCTCTATTTGCAAAGTCATGGCATCGATGTTCATTTGTAGATACTCCTGTATCATCCTCTCCAGCCGTTGACTATGTGTCAGACTTCTTGTCTCTGGTGGCCTTGCAAAGGAGGGTCTAAAAAAATTATGAAAAGATTCCATTAAATTGCTGTTACCAGCACCAGATACGGTCCTACTGGTACGTGTAGACTGTTGAAGATGACGAGACCGTCCCATGTTTGTCAAGTTACAACTGGGAGATTCACTCCCTGCACCTGCACGGTTGTTTGGTGGAAAAGCGGATCTAAGATCGAGTAACAGCTTCTGCTGATACTCCTGCATAAGTGCGTCCCTTTCTATGGCTGGAATTATGTCACAAAATTTGGACTTGTACCGGGGATCTAATAGTGTGGCAAGCCAGTAGTCATCATCACTTCTAATTTTGACAATACGAGGGTCATGTTGGAGGTAGTGCAACAAGAAGGCACTCATGTGTCTTGCGCAGCCATGCGGACCAAGTCCACGCTGTGTTTGTGGCATAGAGGTGCTAACCGTTCTTTCTTCCTCTGACATCTCCCCCCAACCTCTTTCAACTGAAATTTGACCAAGGTCCCCCTCATCTGCTGAGTCTTCCATGTCCATGGACAGTACGTCCTCCATATCTTCATGTCCTCCTGCACCTTCCTCAACATCTCGCCTGCTACCATGCGCCCTTGTTGATCCCTGTCCCCCATGGTCCCATGCCTGGCGCCTTGGTGATGATGAACGTCTGGACCTTGGTGATGTTGTTGTGTCTTGCGCATATGAATCCTCCTGTAGTTCCTCCCCTTCCTGTTGTCCCACCCCCTGACTCCGAATAGTGTTTAGCGTGTGCTCCAGCATGTAAATGACTGGAATCGTCATGCTGATAATGGCATTGTCAGCGCTAAACATATTCGTCGCCATGTCGAAACTGTGCAGAAGGGTGCATAGGTCCTTGATCTGAGACCACTCCATCAGGGTGATCTGCCCCACCTCTGCATCTCGTTGGCCCAGGCTATACGTCATGACGTATTGCACCAGGGCACGGCGGTGCTGCCACAGTCGCTGTAACATGTGGAGAGTTGAATTCCAGCGTGTCGCCACATCGCATTTCAGGCGATGAACCGGCAGGCCGAAAGACTTCTGGAGCGATGCAAGTCGCTCAGCTGCGGCGCTTGAACGGCGGAAGTGAGCAGACAGTTTTCGTGCCCTGTTCAGAAGGCCATCTAGGCCGGGATAGTGTGTTAAAAATTGCTGCACGACAAGGTTCAACACGTGAGCCATACAAGGTACGTGTGTCACCTTGCCCAGGCGAAGGGCCACACCCAGGTTTGCAGCATTGTCGCACACGGCCTTACAAGGCTGCAGGTTGAGTGGAGACAACCATTTATTAAACTCGGACCGCAGAGCTGACCACAACTCCTCAGCTGTGTGACTCTTATTCCCAAGACATGTCAAGCTAAAGACCACCTGATGCCGTTGCGCTCTGCTGCCAGCATAGTAATGAGGGGTGCGTGATTCCTTCTGCGCAGTGAGAACGCTGGTGGCCTGACCAGGCAGGCTTGGGGCGGAGGTGGAGGACCCAGATGAGGTGGAGGATGCAGAAGCAGTGGCGGAACTTGGACAGACAGAGGATTGACACACAAGTCGTGGGGACGGCAAGACTTGTGCAGCAGACCCTTCACCATCTATCACCATAGTTACCCAGTGGCCAGTCAGCGACATGTAACGTCCCTGTCCATGCTTACTGGTCCAAGTATCGGTGGTGAAATGCACCCGTTCACACACAGAGTTTCTCAAGGAAGCGGTGATGTTGTGTGCGACATGCTGGTGTAGCGCGGGCACACCTTTCTTAGAGAAGTAGTGGCGACTAGGCATCTGGTACTGGGGCACAGCGACAGACATAAGGTCTCTAAAATCCTGTGTGTCCACTAGGCGGAAAGGCAGCATTTCGGTAGCCAACAGCTTACAGAGGGATAGAGTCAACCTCTTAGCTTTGTCATGGGTCGCAGGAAGTGGCCTTTTATTTGACCAGATCTGAGGGACAGAGATCTGGCTGCTGTGTGGAGACGGTGTTGAGTAGGGTGTCCCTGGAAAAATGCAGGTTTGTGAGGAAAGTGCAGGCGGAGACATGATGTTGCCTTCATCCAACGTTGGTGCTATCGATGTTTGAGAGAGCTGTACACAATCACTTGTTTCCCCTTCCAAACCAACTGACGACCTACCAAGCAAACTGCCTGTTGCGGTTACAGTGGTGGAAGTTGTGGGTGGAAAAAACAGGTGTGACAGCTGTCCCCACAGTCCTAGAAGATGACGAGCGCGCGGATGCACTGGAAGGGGCAGGCGGTGGATGGTTGGCTCCGCTAGGCCGCATTGTAGCACGGTGAGCTTCCCACCAGGCCATATGATATTTATTCATGTGACGATTCATGGAAGAAGTTGTCAAATTGCTGAGGTTTTGACCTCTACTAAGATAACCATGCCAAATGTTACAGATCACATAATTTGGGTGATCTTTTTTTATGTCAAAAAAGGACCAGGCTAGGCAAGGCTTAGAGGCCATGCGACCTGTTGATCCCACCCCGAATAATGCTCAGAGGCAGAGTGGTGGCTGAGGATGCAGTTGTAGACGTGCTACCAGTGCTCCCGACTGTGTCCAGGAAGGCGCAAGGTTACTTCGTCGTCGGTTGCATCCTCCTCCACCGCCTCTGTTGACCTCCTCGAGTGTCTGACTGTGGGTTGACAGTAGGTGGGATCTAGAACTTCATCATCAATTGTTGTGTTTGCACTCCCCTCCCCCCTCAGACCGAGCCTCTTCTTGCCCTGACCGAATATTTAAGTTGTCATCCCAATCGGGTATCTGCGTCTCATCTTCATCAGTATGTTCCTCATTGTCTATAACCACAGTTGTTGGAAAGGCAGCATTTTGGTAGCCAACAGTTTGCAGATGATGAAAGTCAACCTCCAAGCCATGTCATGCCCTTCTAAAAGCATGTAAAACACAGCGGAGGGGACTCCAACCACAGTCTCCCTCGTTTCCACTAACTGTGCCACACACACCCACTTGACTGGCATCGGTTGAGCCCCCTTTTCAAAATGAAAAAGATGCTTTGCATGAAGCACTCTCAAAAATACGCGTGCCTTTCCCTCCCCTGGCTGACCCAGGGGAAGAAAAGTCCGCTGAGAGCCATGACTTGTTCATCTTGTTTCTTTTAGAAACACAGCGAGGGGACTGCAACCACAGTCCTCCCTCGTTTACACTAACTGGGCCACACACACCCCTCTTGACTGACATCAGTTGATGCCCCTTTTCAAAAAGGAAAAAGATGCTTTGCATGAAGCACTCTCAAAAATACGCGTGCCTTTCCCGTCCCCTGGCTGACCCAGGGGAAGAAAAGTCCTCTGAGAGCCATGACTTGTTCATCTTGGTTCTTTTAGAGACACAGCGAGGGGACTCCAACCACAGTCTCCCTCGTTTCCACTAACTGGGCCACACACACCCCACTTGACTGGCATCGGTTGAGCCCCCTTTTGAAAAAGAAAAAGATGCTTTGCATGAAGCACTCTCAAAAATACGCGTGCCTTTCCCCCTCCCCTGGCTGACCCAGGGGAAGAAAAGTCCGCTGAGAGCCATGACTTGTTCATCTTGTTTCTTTTAGAAACACAGCGAGGGGACTCCAACCACAGTCTCCCTCGTTTCCACTAACTGTGCCACACACACCCCACTTGACTGGCATCGGTTGAGCCCCCTTTTCAAAATGAAAAAGATGCTTTGCATGAAGCACTCTCAAAAATACGCGTGCCTTTCCCCTCCCCTGGCTGACCCAGGGGAAGAAAAGTCCGCTGAGAGCCATGACTTGTTCATCTTGGTTCTTTTAGAGACACAGCGAGGGGACTCCAACCACAGTCTCCCTCGTTTCCACTAACTGGGCCACACACACCCCCACTTGACTGGCATCGGTTGAGCCCCCTTTGAAAAAGAAAAAGATGCTTTGCATGAAGCACTCTCAAAAATACGCGTGCCTTTCCCGTCCCCTGGCTGACCCAGGGGAAGAAAAGTCCTCTGAGAGCCATGACTTGTTCATCTTGGTTCTTTTAGAGACACAGCGAGGGGACTCCAACCACAGTCTCCCTCGTTTCCACTAACTGTGCCACACACACCCCACTTGACTGGCATCGGTTGAGCCCCCTTTTCAAAATGAAAAAGATGCTTTGCATGAAGCACTCTCAAAAATACGCGTGCCTTTCCCCTCCCCTGGCTGACCCAGGGGAAGAAAAGTCCGCTGAGAGCCATGACTTGTTCATCTTGTTTCTTTTAGAAACACAGCGAGGGGACTGCAACCACAGTCTCCCTCGTTTACACTAACTGGGCCACACACACCCCTCTTGACTGACATCAGTTGATGCCCCTTTTCAAAAAGAAAAAGATGCTTTGCATGAAGCACTCTCAAAAATACGCGTGCCTTTCCGTCCCCTGGCTGACCCAGGGGAAGAAAAGTCCTCTGAGAGCCATGACTTGTTCATCTTGGTTCTTTTAGAGACACAGCGAGGGGACTCCAACCACAGTCTCCCTCGTTTCCACTAACTGGGCCACACACACCCCACTTGACTGGCATCGGTTGAGCCCCCTTTTGAAAAAGAAAAAAGATGCTTTGCATGAAGCACTCTCAAAAATACGCGTGCCTTTCCCGTCCCCTGGCTGACCCAGGGGAAGAAATGTCCTCTGAGAGCCATGACTTGTTCATCTTGGTTCTTTTAGAGACACAGCGAGGGGACTCCAACCACAGTCTCCCTCGTTTACACTAACTGTGCCACACACACCCCCACTTGACTGGCATCGGTTGAGCCCCCTTTTGAAAAAGAAAAAGATGCTTTGCATGAAGCACTCTCAAAAATACGCGTGCCTTTCCCGTCCCCTGGCTGACCCAGGGGAAGAAAAGTCCGCTGAGAGCCATGACTTGTTCATCTTGTTTCTTTTAGAAACACAGCGAGGGGACTGCAACCACAGTCTCCCTCGTTTACACTAACTGGGCCACACACACCCCTCTTGACTGACATCAGTTGATGCCCCTTTTCAAAAAGAAAAAGATGCTTTGCATGAAGCACTCTCAAAAATACGCGTGCCTTTCCCGTCCCCTGGCTGACCCAGGGGAAGAAAAGTCCGCTGAGAGCCATGACTTGTTCATCTTGGTTCTTTTAGAAACACAGCGAGGGGACTCCAACCACAGTCTCCCTCGTTTCCACTAACTGGGCCACACACACCCCACTTGACTGGCATCGGTTGAGCCCCCTTTTGAAAAAGAAAAAGATGCTTTGCATGAAGCACTCTCAAAAATACGCGTGCCTTTCCTGTCCCCTGGCTGACCCAGGGGAAGAAAAGTCCGCTGAGAGCCATGACTTGTTCATCTTGTTTCTTTTAGAAACACAGCGAGGGGACTGCAACCACAGTCTCCCTCGTTTACACTAACTGGGCCACACACACCCCTCTTGACTGACATCAGTTGATGCCCCTTTTCAAAATGAAAAAGATGCTTTGCATGAAGCACTCTCAAAAATACGCGTGCCTTTCCCGTCCCCTGGCTGACCCAGGGGAAGAAAAGTCCGCTGAGAGCCATGACTTGTTCATCTTGGTTCTTTTAGAAACACAGCGAGGGGACTCCAACCACAGTCTCCCTCGTTTCCACTAACTGGGCCACACACACCCCACTTGACTGGCATCGGTTGAGCCCCCTTTTGAAAAAGAAAAAGATGCTTTGCATGAAGCACTCTCAAAAATACGCGTGCCTTTCCTGTCCCCTGGCTGACCCAGGGGAAGAAAAGTCCTCTGAGAGCCATGTCCACATTGTCAGTGGACAGACACGTGTGCTTATCTGCCAGCAGACCCCCAGCAGCACTGAAGACAGGTTCCGAGAGAACGCTGGCTGCAGGACACGACAAGATCCCCAAGGCGTACGTGGCGAGCTCAGGCAATTTATCCAGATTGGAAGTCTAAAATGAGCAGGGCTCAAGTTGCACAATAATGGAATCGATGTTTCCTTGCATATACTCATATATCTGTGTGTCCTCCTCTTTTTCCTTGTCCAGCTGTTTTGTTTTCGCATGAGTATATGTCCTTGTCACTTTCCCATGTGTTGTGAGTTGTTTGTCACCTTTTGGACACCTTTGAGGGTGTTTTCTAGGTGTTTTTCTGTGTTTGTGATTGCCTGCCATTGTTTCCTATGCAGTTCGAGTTCGGTTCGTCGAACGTTCGACGAGCCGAACTCGAACGGGACCTCCGTTCGGCGAACCGGCCTCGAGCCGAACCGGGACCGGTTCGCTCATCTCTAATTATAACGCATCCCCATAGTCCTTCATATTGTATTATGCAGCCCCATAGTTCTGCATGTATAATGCACCCTCGCATTCCATGTATAAGGTGTCCTTCATATTGTATTATGCAGCCCTATAATCCTCCATATACAGTGCCTACAAGTAGTATTCAACCCCCTGCAGATTTAGCAGGTTTACACATTCGTAATTAACTTGGCATTGTGACATTTGGACTGTAGATCAGCCTGGAAGTGTGAAATGCACTGCAGCAAAAAAGAATGTTATTTCTTTTTTTATTTTTTTTTTTAAATTGTGAAAAGTTTATTCAGAGGGTCATTTATTATTCAACCCCTCAAACCACCAGAATTCTGTTTGGTTCCCCTAAAGTATTAAGAAGTATTTCAGGCACAAAGAACAATGAGCTTCACATGTTTGGATTAATTATCTCTTTTTCCAGCCTTTTCTGACTAATTAAGACCCTCCCCAAACTTGTGAACAGCACTCATACTTGGTCAACATGGGAAAGACAAAGGAGCATTCCAAGGCCATCAGAGACAAGATCGTGGAGGGTCACAAGGCTGGCAAGGGGTACAAAACCCTTTCCAAGGAGTTGGGCCTACCTGTCTCCACTGTTGGGAGCATCATCCGGAAGCGGAAGGCTTATGGAACTACTGTTAGCCTTCCACGGCCTGGACAGCCTTTGAAAGTTTCCACCCGTGCCGAGGCCAGGCTTGTCCGAAGAGTCAGGGCTAACCCAAGGACAACAAGGAAGGAGCTCAGGGAAGATCTCATGGCAGTGGGGACATTGGTTTCAGTCAATACCATAAGTAACGTACTCCACCGCAATGGTCTCCATTCCAGACGAGCCCGTAAGGTACCTTTACTTTCAAAGCGTCATGTCAAGGCTCGTCTACAGTTTGCTCATGATCACTTGGAGGACTCTGAGACAGACTGGTTCAAGGTTCTCTGGTCTGATGAGACCAAGATCGAGATCTTTGGTGCCAACCACACACGTGACGTTTGGAGACTGGATGGCACTGCATACGACCCCAAGAATACCATCCCTACAGTCAAGCATGGTGGTGGCAGCATCATGCTGTGGGGCTGTTTCTCAGCCAAGGGGCCTGGCCATCTGGTCCGCATCCATGGGAAGATGGATAGCACGGCGTACCTGGAGATTTTGGCCAAGAACCTCCGCTCCTCCATCAAGGATCTTAAGATGGGTCGTCATTTTATCTTCCAACAAGACAATGACCCAAAGCACACAGCCAAGAAAACCAAGGCCTGGTTCAAGAGGGAAAAATCAAGGTGTTGCAGTGGCCTAGTCAGTCTCCTGACCTTAACCCAATTGAAAACTTGTGGAAGGAGCTCAAGATTAAAGTCCACATGAGACACCCAAAGAACCTAGATAACTTGGAGAAGATCTGCATGGAGGAGTGGGCCAAGATAACTCCAGAGACCTGTGCCGGCCTGATCAGGTCTTATAAAAGACGATTATTAGCTGTAATTGCAAACAAGGGTTATTCCACAAAATATTAAACCTAGGGGTTGAATAATAATTGACCCACACTTTTATGTTGAAAATTTATTAAAATTTAACTGAGCAACATAACTTGTTGGTTTGTAAGATTTATGCATCTGTTAATAAATCCTACTCTTGTTTGAAGTTTGCAGGCTCTAACTTATTTGCATCTTATCAAACCTGCTAAATCTGCAGGGGGTTGAATACTACTTGTAGGCACTGTATAATGCACCCCTAAAGTCCATGTATAAGGTAACCCAATTAGTCCTCCATATAATGCAACCCCCTAAGTCCTATATGTATTAAAATGCACCCCATAGTCCTTTATATTGGATTATGCAGCTCCATAGTCCTCCATGTATAATGCACCCCTATATTCCATGTAAAAGGGATCCTTCATATAGTATTATGCACAACTTATATTCCTGCATATAGTATTATGCACCCTTTATATTCCTCCATATAGTATTATGCTCCCCTTATATTCCTTCATATAGTTTAGTACACGCCTTATATTCCTCCATATAGTAGTATGCACCCTTTATATTCCGCCATATACTAGTATGCAGCCCCCATATAGTGCACCACCATATTGTGTGCCCCAATATAATATTGTGCGACAACATATAGTTATATGTGTCACGCTCCCCGGTGCCCGTGCCACGCTCCCCGGTTCCCCTGCCACGCTCCCCGGTTCCCCTGCCACGCTCCCCTGCCACGCTCCCCGACTCCTCTGCCACGCTCCCCGGCTCCTCTGCCACGCTCCCCCGCTCCCGGACCTCGCTTCCCCGCTCCCGTGCCACGCTCCCCGGTCCCCCGCTCCTCAGCCTCCATGCTCCCTCACCTGCGTCCTCCAGGCAACCCGGTCCCGGCGCCCGTCTGCTGTCCTGAGCCGGCCCGGCACTCCTGCCTCCTGTACACCGCATCCTGCTCTGGCTTCTGGCACCCGGGCCTCGTGCATGCGCATTAGGGTGCGCGCGCGGTCATTGACCTTTTCTTAAAGGGCCAGCGTCCTCCAACAGGATATTGAAGATGCAGGTACAGGGTATATAGGGGGTTCCTTTCCAAGTGGGCGGTGCCTGTTCTTCGTGTTTGCTAAGCTAGGAGTCAGGTCTCCCTGTGCCAGTGTCTCGTACTCACCTATCTCTCTTGTAGAGCCGCTCCTGTCCCGCCAACCGGTCCTGACGGTTCCAGAACCCCGAACGGACTGTCCGCCATCTTCTCAGTCCCTACCGTCTCCGATTCCTGGATCTGTGTGGTGACCGATCTCCCCGTTCCGCTGGTTCCGGACCCTGCCTGACATCATCTCGGCCTCCGAACCTGCGCTCCGTCACCCGGACTACCTTCAGAGACTCCGTGATCCCAGGGACTTCTACACCCACTCCTCTGAACGGACTGTCCTGCTACCCGTAGTGCTTCGGCTACCGGGCACCTTGCCCTCGGTGGGGTGCTCAGTCCAGTGGATCCACCTCCTGGGCCTACCCGTCATCCTGGTCCTAACAATATGCAGCCCCATATACTATTTTGCAACCCCCATATATGCTTCCTCATAGTCCTCTGGAATTCCTGATTAAATACACAAATATACTCACTTCTCCTCATTCAGCCACTGCCCCAGTCTCCTCAGCGTGTGTCCACTGTTATGCCACTCTGACATTTTAGCACATCAGTGCGCAGTAGTGACGTCACTGCTAGAGATGAGCGATGTTCGAGGGTTGCCAATTTCATGTTCGAGTGATTTTTGCTAAAAGCTCGACAGTTCGAGTTACGTTCGAGAACGGTTCGATCACCAAAAAGCCTAGCTAGTTACTAGCTGGCTTTTCACTGTAATAGTGTGAGTCACTCTGTGATTCACACTATTATCAAATTTCAGCGTATAGTGTGCGGGGGGGACGGGGTTTAGATCTGTGCTGCTGCAAAGTGCTGAGAGAATGCCGATCACCATTTTTTAATTTTTTTTTCCCCTAACCGCGCGTGCAGTGGGGCGTTCCAGGCTGTCAGCAAATCACAGACACACACACAGCTAAGTGGATTTTTGCCAGACAAGCAAGGGTATGTGTCATAGGCTGTGCATGTCACATGTCCTTAACCTATAAGATACGGCCATTTTCCCCTTCGCCGCTATTATCTGTCTTCTGCGTGTGGATGACAGTCACCGCTCACGCTGCTGCTGCTGCTGTGTGCGCTATAGAGATACAGTGCAATCTACACAGCGCTTTAGGGATTAGGGACTGCTGGTTATTTCAGCCCTTTTCAGGGCTGATTTACAGGCATTCATAGCCATAGCTGCTAAGCATGTCCGTGCAAATGCGGTGTAGGGCTTTAGATAACTGCGTTTGGCTGCCTCAGCTCAGGCAATTCCTTGCTGCATTTTTTCATTAGCAGGGATAGAAAGTGAGGCTTCCTTTGCTGTCCTGCTCCCCAGAGCACCCGTGCATTATACCCACCTGCCCATTTTTGCCATGCTATTTTATTTGCCCTAAGAGCTGACACTTTTTGTGACATCCTAAAAGTGTCTGAGATAGTACCTTAGGGCGGCTTTGCACACTACGACATCGCAGGTGCGATGTCGGTGGGGTCAAATTGAAAGTGACGCACATCCGGCATCGCATGCGAAATCGTAGTGTGTAAAGCCTAGATGATACGATTAACGAGCGCAAAATCGTCGTAATCGTATCATCGGTGCAGCGTCGGCGTAATCCATAATTACACTGACGCGACGGTCCGATGTTGTTCCTCGTTCCTGCGGCAGCACACATCGCTGTGTGTGAAGCCGCAGGAGCGAGGAACATCTCCTACCGGTGTCACCGCGGCTTCCGTAGGATATGAGGAAGGAAGGAGGTGGGCAGGATGTTTACATCCTGCTCATCTCCGCCCCTCCACCGCTATTGGCCGCCTGCCGTGTGACGTCACTATGACGCCGCACGACCCGCCCCCTTAGGAAGGAGGTGGGTCGCCGGCCAGAGCGACGGTCGCAGGGCGGGTGAGTGCGTGTGAAGCTGGCGTAGCGATAATTTTCGCTACGCCAGCTATCACACGATATCGTACCTGCGACGGGGGCGGGGACTATCGCGTGCGACATCGCAGCATCGGCTTGCAATGTCGCAACGTGCAAAGCCCGCCTTAGTGTTCCTTTGCTGTCCTGCTACCCACAGCACCCGTGCATTATACCCACCTGCCATTTTTGCCACGCTATTTTATTTGACCAAAGAGCTGACACTTTTTGTGCCATCCTAAAAGTGTCTGGAATACTAAAGCGGGCTTTACACGCTGCGACATCGCTAATGCGGAGTCGTTGGGGTCACGGAATTCGTGACGCACATCCGGCCGCATTAGCGATGCCGTTGCGTGTGACACCGATAAGCGATTTTGCATCGTTGCAAAAACGTGCAAAATCGCTAATCGGCGACATGGGGGTCCATTCTCAAATCTCGTTACTGCAGCAGTAACGAGGTTGTTCCTCGTTCCTGCGGCAGCACACATCGCTGCGTGTGACGCCGCAGGAACGAGGAGGCTCCCCTTACCTGCCTCCCGGCAGCTATGAGGAAGGAAGGAGGTGGGCGGGATGTTACGTCCCGCTCAGCTCCGCCCCTCCGCTGCTATTGGGCGGCGGTTCAGTGACGTCGCTGTGACGCCGCACGGACCGCCCCCTTAGAAAGGAGGCGGTTCGCCCGTCACAGCGACGTCGCCGGACAGGTATGTATGTGTGACGGCTGTTGTGCGACACGGGCAGCGATTTGCCCGTGTCGCGCAACAGATGGGGGCGGGTACCCACACTAGCGATATCGGGACCGATATCGCAGTGTGTAAAGTAGCCTTAAGTTAGGGTCCCTTTGCTGTCCTGCTACCCACAGCACCCGGGCATTCTACCCAACTGCCCATTTTTCCCACACAATTCTAATTGCAAACTGTGCTGCCACTGTTAGGGGCATATTAAAATTGTCTGGGATAGTCAGTGTTGGTTCTTCAGCTGTCAATAAAGCTAGACCACCTCTGCAATCTACATCACCTCTCCATTTTTGCTATCACCTTTTAAGTGTCCAATCTTTTCGCTAAGAAAATGAGTGGCAAAAGGACAGATGCTGGTGGAAAGGGGAACAGGCGTGTTGGAAAAGGAAAAAAAGTTTGTGGCTGTGGGGTAGGTGGGAAAGCTACATTAACATCTGCTGAAGAAATGCCATCTTCCAGCAAAAGTAAGATGTCTACTAGTGATGAGCGAGCATGCTTGTCACTACTCGGTACTCGCACGAGTATCACTGTACTCGGGCTGCTCGGCGGGGACCGAGTAATCTCGCGATACTCGTGCTTTACTCGTGGTCTTCATTTCTGCATGTTGGCGCTCTTTTGAGAGCCAGCCCTCATGCAGGGATTGGCTGGCAGACCACTGCAATGCCACAGCCCTGTTAGTTGTGGAATTGCAGTGATTGGCCGGCCTGCACAGCGTGACCGAGCCTTTATATAGGCCGGCGCGCTGTGCTCTGCTCACAGCTATTCTGACAGTGAGTGTAGGGAGAGTGTCGCTGATTCAGGGAAAGCTTTGCGGCCCTTTATAGCTTTTTCAGTTGCAGGGCTGCAAACAGTGTGACCAAAAGTCCTTCTCAGGACTATTCTAGTTGTATACAGGCAGGCAGGGTATAGCCAGGTCGGTGTACAGTAGCAGAGTCCTTCTCAGGACTATTGTTGCTATATACAGGCAGGGTATAGCCAGGTCTGAATACAGGCTAGTGACCAAAAGAGTCCTTGTCAGGACTATTGTAGCAGTATACAGGCAGGCAGGCAGGCAGGGTAGTGGTGACCGTATACCAGCCTTCATATCTGGGGCTGGTGTACACAGTGTAAAACAGTCCAGATAGTGTCTGACTTGTCTGTACTGTAATTGTCGCTCCCCAAAAAAACCTGTTAGGTTATTATTGCGTCCGTGCTTGGTTTTTAAAACCGCACGTGTGTGCCTGTTGGTGGCAGCGTACAGGTGCACTGGTGTGCGTTTACCAAACTATTATATAACGCACAAGTGTAGTGTATAATACACGTCAGTCAGCAGTGGCTGATAGTGTCAGAGTTCTTAATTTTTGCTCCTAAAACCTGTGTTAGGTTATTATTGCGTCCGTGCTTGGTTTTTAAAACCGCACGTGTGTGCCTGTTGGTGGCAGCGTACAGGTGCACTGGTGTGCGTTTTTACCAAACTATTATATAACGCACAAGTGTAGTGTATAATACACGTCAGTCAGCAGTGGCTGATAGTGTCAGAGTTCTTAATTTTTGCTCCTAAAACCTGTGTTAGGTTATTATTGCGTCCGTGCTTGGTTTTTAAAACCGCACGTGTGTGCCTGTTGGTGGCAGCGTACAGGTGCACTGGTGTGCGTTTTTACCAAACTATTATATAACGCACAAGTGTAGTGTATAATACACGTCAGTCAGCAGTGGCTGATAGTGTCAGAGTTCTTAATTTTTGCTCCTAAAACCTGTGTTAGGTTATTATTGCGTCCGTGCTTGGTTTTTAAAACCGCACGTGTGTGCCTGTTGGTGGCAGCGTACAGGTGCACTGGTGTGCGTTTTTACCAAACTATTATATAACGCACAAGTGTAGTGTATAATACACGTCAGTCAGCAGTGGCTGATAGTGTCAGAGTTCTTAATTTTTGCTCCTAAAACCTGTGTTAGGTTATTATTGCGTCCGTGCTTGGTTTTTAAAACCGCACGTGTGTGCCTGTTGGTGGCAGCGTACAGGTGCACTGGTGTGCGTTTTTACCAAACTATTATATAACGCACAAGTGTAGTGTATAATACACGTCAGTCAGCAGTGGCTGATAGTGTCAGAGTTCTTAATTTTTGCTCCTAAAACCTGTGTTAGGTTCTTAGTGCGTCCGTGCTTGCATTTAAAAACCGCACGTGTGTGCCTGTCGGTGGCAGCGTACAGGTGCACTTGTGTGCAATTTCCAGAAACTTTGATATAACGCACAAGTAGTGAATATACACGTCAGCAGTGCACAGCATTGCAAAATGCGCAAGGGCATTGGCAAGGAACAAGGAAGTGGACGTGATGGTGGTGCAGGCAGAGGCCGAGGTCGTGGGCAAGCTCTAATTTCGCCACAACAAAGGTCCACATCTAGTCGCTCGCACGTCCTGTCCCAAATTCTTGGGGACCGCAGCAGTACACCGCTCTTGAACCAAGACCAGTGTCAACAGGTTGTTAGTTGGATAGCGGATAATGCTTCCAGTCAGATTGGCACCACCACAAACACTCTGTCTTCCACACGGTCAAGTGTCAGTAGCCGTGATACTGCACCGCACATTTCTGAACCTGATCCTCCTTCCTACCACCAGGCTGAGTACACGTCCTCCTCGGACATTAATGATCCCACACTTGGACACTCGGAAGAGCTGTTCACGTTTCCATTCACACATTCTGGCCTCTCGCCAGCTCATATTGAAGTGGGTCATGAGGAGATCGTCTGTACAGATGGCCAAATATTTGAGCAGCCACGTTCTCACGAAGTTGGCAACGTGTCTCAACAAGTGGTGGACGATGATGAGACACAATTGTCAGCAAGTCAGGAGGAGGAGCAGGGTGCGGAAGAGGAAGACGACGTGGTGGATGATCCAGTAACTGACCCAACCTGGCAGGAGGATATGCAGAGCGAGGACAGCAGTGCACAGGGGGAGGGAGGCGTAGCATCACAACAGGCAGTAAGAAGCAGGGTGGTGGCCCCAGGCAGAAGTCAGGCAACCGTTCCCCGGAACAACACGACGACACAAGGTGCCTGTACAAATGTTAGGTCTTCACGAGTCTGGCAGTTTTTTAAGTTGGATCCAGATGATTCAAAAAAGGCCATTTGCAACACCTGCCGTGCCAGCATCAGCAGGGGTACCAAAACTAGCAGCCTGACCACCACCAGCATGATCAGGCACATGTCAGCCAAGCACCCGACTTTGTGGGAAGTACAACAGAGTCGAGGAGCAGTGCTTGCTGATGTCACTGCTACGTCTTCGCTGGTTGTGCATGCGAGCCAATCCTCTGTCCATGCTGCCTGCGAACAAGCCTCCTCCACTCCTGCACCTGCAGTTGCCTACGCAGAAAGAACACCATCATCAAGCACGTCCTTGTCCCAGCGCAGCGTTCAGTTATCCATTCAGCAAACCTTTGAACGCAGGCGCAAATACACTGCCAACACCCCACATGCCACAGTTCTAAATGCTAACATTTCGCGACTGCTTGCGCTGGAAATGTTGCCTTTTAGGCTGGTGGAGACAGAAGCATTCCGTGACCTGATGGCGGCAGCTGTCCCACGTTACTCGGTCCCCAGCCGCCACTATTTCTCCCGGTGTGCCGTCCCCGCGTTGCATAACCACGTGTCACAAAACATCACACGTGCCCTGAACAACGCTGTTTCACCCAAGGTCCACCTAACCACAGACACGTGGACAAGTGCTTGTGGGCAAGGCCGCTACATCTCGTTGACGGCACACTGGGTTAATATTGTGGAAGCTGGGACCCAGTCTGAGCAAGGGACGGAACACGTCCTTCCCACACCAAGGTTTGCAGGCCCTACCTCAGTCAGTGTTTCACCCACACTCTACAGCTCCGGAATGTCATGCTCTTCAGCCTCCTCCTCCTCCTGCGCATCCTCATCCACTGTGCCCTCCACACCAGTCACAAGCTGGAAGCACTGCAGCACTGCCTCGGCGAAGCGGCAACAGGCTGTGCTGAAGCTAATCTGCATAGGTGACAAACCCCACAATGCAGAAGAGCTGTGGACAGCTCTGAAACAGCAGGCAGATCACTGGCTCACACCTCTGAACCTAAAGCCAGGAAAGGTCGTTTGTGACAATGGCCGGAACCTGGTGGCGGCTTTGAGGCGAGGCCAGCTGACACATGTTCCATGCGTGGCCCATGTGCTCAACCTCGTGGTTCAGCGGTTTATAAAGTCATACCCAGAGCTGTCTGATCTGCTGGTAAAAGTTCGCCGCCTGTCTGCACATTTTCGAAAGTCACCTACTGCTTCAGCCGGCCTTGCCGGCTTTCAGCGCCGTTTGCATCTTCCGGCTCACAGACTGGTGTGTGATGTCCCCACGCGTTGGAATTCAACTCTGCACATGTTGGTCAGGATATGTGAGCAGAAGAGGGCAGTTGTTGAGTACCTGCATCACCTAAGCCGTCGGGAAATGGGTCAAACTCCACACATAACACCTGAGGAGTGGAGATGGATGTCAGACCTATGTACCATCCTCCAAAACTTTGAGGACTCCACCAAGATGGTGAGTGGTGATGACGCCATTATTAGCGTCACCATACCGCTACTCTGCCTTCTAAAACGGTCCCTGCTGAAAAACAAACATGATGCATTGCAGGCGGAGCGCGATGAGTTGCAGCAAGAAACAGTAGTGGGTGTGGGTGATAACACACAGCCCAGCCTCGTCTCATCACAACGTGCAGTGGAGGACTATGACGAGGAGGAGGATGAAGACATGGAGCAACTCTCCGGCCAAATTGAGGATATGACATGCACACCAGTCATATCCTCGATTCAGCGTGGCTGGCCAGAGGACAGGGTAGATGAGGAGGAGGAGGAGGAGGAGGAGGAGGAGGACAGCATGTTCAGTCATCTTGTTGGTCAGGCTACTGAAGTCCTGGCTGTTAAGAGTCTGGCGCACATGGCTGACTTTATGGTAAGCTGCCTGTCTCGTGACCCTCGCGTTAAGAACATCTTGGCCGACAATCATTACTGGTTGGTAACACTGTTAGACCCACGCTACAAGGAGAACTTTTTGTCTCTTATTCCCGTGGAGGAGAGGTCAACCAAAATGCAGCAGTTTCGGAAGGCCATACTCACGGAAGTAGGCAAAGCATTCCCCTCACAAAACGCTAGCGGCATAGGTCAGGAATCAGTGGACAACCGAGGCGTACAGCCGAGAGAGGCACAAGTCCAATCCGCCAGAGGTAGGGGAACAGTCTTTAAGATGTGGGACAGTTTTCTCAGCCCCTCACGTACCACAGCCCCTGAGGTGCGGGGTAGTGCCACAAGAAATCCTAAGTTTGCCCAGATGCTGAAGGAGTACCTTGCAGATCGAACAACTGTACTCCGACATTCCTCTGTGCCTTACAATTATTGGGTATCCAAGCTGGACACGTGGCATGAATTGGCTCTCTACGCCTTGGAAGTCCTGGCCTGCCCTGCTGCTAGCGTTTTGTCAGAGCGTGTTTTTAGTGCCGCAGGTGGAATCATTGCAGATAAACGCACCCGCCTGTCAACTGAAAATGCTGACAGGCTGACTCTGATAAAGATGAACAAGGGTTGGATTGGGCCAGACTTCACCACACCACCAGCAAATGAGAGCGGAATTTAAAGTTTGCCATGTACCTCCACTCACCCATGGGTACACTTCTCGACTTTGGATAATCGCTGGACTGCTCCTCCTTCTCCTCATGCGCCATCATGATGACCGTTACAATAGTTAGGTCTTTGTTTCAGGTATACCCCCAGTGGTAAATTTTTTCGCCCATTCTTTGCAGAATGGACATTACAACGACAGGAGACCCGCTCCTTTGCAATGGGAACAATGTTTTGAGGCCCTCATGCACGTCTCTACCCAGGGACAATGTGGAGCCTCCCAATTTTTGGCTGCCCTGCCTAAGGGCTATACTGAAATACACCCACTTCCTTAAAATGGACACTTAATGTTTTGAGGCCATCATGCACGTCTCTACCCAGGGACAATGTGGAGCCTCCCAATTTTTGGCTGCCCTGGCAAAGGGCTATACTGAAATACACCCACTTCCTTAAAATGGACACTTAATGTTTTGAGGCCCTCATGCACGTCTCTACCCAGGGACAATGTGGAGCCTCCCAATTTTTGGCTGCCCTGCCTAAGGGCTATACTGAAATACACCCACTTCCTTAAAATGGACACTTAATGTTTTGAGGCCATCATGCACGTCTCTACCCAGGGACAATGTGGAGCCTCCCAATTTTTGGCTGCCCTGGCAAAGGGCTATACTGAAATACACCCACTTCCTTAAAATGGACACTTAATGTTTTGAGGCCCTCATGCACGTCTCTACCCAGGGACAATGTGGAGCCTCCCAATTTTTGGCTGCCCTGCCTAAGGGCTATACTGAAATACACCCACTTCCTTAAAATGGACACTTAATGTTTTGAGGCCATCATGCACGTCTCTACCCAGGGACAACGTGGAGCCTCCCAATTTTTGGCTGCCCTGGCAAAGGGCTATACTGAAATAGACCCACTTCCTTACAATGGGCACTTCAGGTTTACAGGCCATAATGCACGGCTCTATCCAGGGACAATGTGGAGCCTCCCAATTTTTGGCTGCCCTGGCAAAGGGCTATACTGAAATACACCCACTTCCTTAAAATGGACACTTAATGTTTTGAGGCCCTCATGCACGTCTCTACCCAGGGACAATGTGGAGCCTCCCAATTTTTGGCTGCCCTGCCTAAGGGCTATACTGAAATACACCCACTTCCTTAAAATGGACACTTAATGTTTTGAGGCCATCATGCACGTCTCTACCCAGGGACAACGTGGAGCCTCCCAATTTTTGGCTGCCCTGGCAAAGGGCTATACTGAAATAGACCCACTTCCTTACAATGGGCACTTCAGGTTTACAGGCCATAATGCACGGCTCTATCCAGGGACAATGTGGAGCCTCCCAATTTTTGGCTGCCCTGGCAAAGGGCTATACTGAAATAGACCCACTTCCTTAAAATGGACACTTAATGTTTTGAGGCCCTCATGCACGTCTCTACCCAGGGACAATGTGGAGCCTCCCAATTTTTGGCTGCCCTGCCTAAGGGCTATACTGAAATACACCCACTTCCTTAAAATGGACACTTAATGTTTTGAGGCCATCATGCACGTCTCTACCCAGGGACAACGTGGAGCCTCCCAATTTTTGGCTGCCCTGGCAAAGGGCTATACTGAAATAGACCCACTTCCTTACAATGGGCACTTCAGGTTTACAGGCCATAATGCACGGCTCTATCCAGGGACAATGTGGAGCCTCCCAATTTTTGGCTGCCCTGGCAAAGGGCTATACTGAAATAGACCCACTTCCTTACAATGGGCACTTCAGGTTTACAGGCCATAATGCACGGCTCTATCCAGGGACAATGTGGAACCTCCCAATTTTTGGCTGCCCTGGCAAAGGGCTATACTGAAATAGACCCACTTCCTTACAATGGGCACTTCAGGTTTAAAGGCCATCATGCACGTCTCTATCCAGGGACAATGTGGAGCCTCCCAATTTTTGGCTGCCCTGCCTAAGGGCTATACTATAATACACCCACTTCCTGACAATGGACACTTAATGTTTTGAGGCCCTCATGCACGTCTGTATGCAGGGGCATTGGTGAACCTCACAATTTTGGACTGCCCTGGCAAAGGAAAATACTACAAAGACTCACTTCCTCAAAATGGGCACATTAGACTCAAGAGGCCTTCATGTACGTCTCTTCTCAGGGACATCGGAGTGCCACACAATGTTTTCACGTAAAATCTTTCATGTATTAATCTCAAAAAGTAACATACACCAGATCTATCTCACTATTGGGTATGTGCCCTTAACATTTCCGCCATGAAAAATCATTTTGGGGTCATTTTGGAAGGTTTTCTGGTGAGTCCGTAAAAATGGCGTAAAACGCGGACAAAATTGTTCACAGCTGTGACTTTTGAGTGATAAATGCTTCAAGGGGTCTTCCCCATGCTGTTGCCATGTCATTTGAGCACTCTTCTGAGACTTTTGTGCCATTTTTAGGGTTTCTCCATGCTGCCGGGAGGTCATTTCACAAAAATACTCGGGTCTCCCATAGGATAACATTGGGCTCGTTGCTCGGGCCGAGTACACGAGTATCTTGGGAGGCTCGGCCCGAGCTTCGAGCACCCGAGCTTTTTAGTACTCGCTCATCACTAATGTCTACTACTTTCCGTGGACAATCCGATGTGCTTCCTTTTTTACGGAACCGAACAACTGTAACAAAGGTAGATGATGCACAAAAAAAGAACAAGCTTGAAAGGATCTCAAGTGCTCCAACAAGTGGCTTCTCCTCCACCTCAACTTCAACATCCAAAAAACAACAGTCCTCTGAGTTGTCATCCCAATCGCACTTGCTTTCTCCCAGCTCTCAAGTCTCCACCCGCCCTGAAGAGTATGGTGTAACAGAGATGGCTGAGTCTGCAGAGCTGTTCAGTCACACTATAGCCCGGGAATCAGAGGTCTGTTGCCAAGCTACAGTGAGTACAGACCAGGAAATGGTCTGCAGTGATGCCCAGAAGCTTTGTGAGTCTCATTCAGGCCTTGATGACCAAGTTTCTGAGCATAATGTAGACCCTCATTCCCAAACTGTAACACCTGTTGGTAGAGACAATGAGGAACATACTGATGACGATGAGACGCAGATACCAGATTGGGATGACAACTTAACTTGATAATGAAGTTCTAGATCCCACTTACTGTCAACCCACAGTCAGGCACTCGAGGAGGACACCAGAGGCGGTGGAGGAGGATGCAACTGATGACTAAGTTACCTTGCGCCTTCCTGGACAGAGTCGGAGAACTGGAAGGACGTCAACAACTGCATCCTCAGCCACAACTCTGCCTCTGAGCACAAGTCGGGGTGGCTCTGCAGGTCGCATGGCCTCTAAGCCTTGCCTAGCCGGGTCCTTTTTTGACCTTGCAAAGGATCTCCCAAATCATGTGATCTGTAAAATTTGTCACCAATCTATAAGTAAAGGTCAAAACCTCACCAGTTTGACAACTTCTTCCATGAATCGTCACGTGAATAACAAGCATAAGTCCCAGTGGGAAGCTCACCGTGCTGCAATGCGGTCTAGCGGAGCGGGCCAACCACCGCCTGCCCCTTCAAGTTCCTCCGCGCGCCCTTCATCTTCTATGACTGTGGGGACAGCTGTCACACATGTTTTTCCACGCAGACCTTCCACCTCTTTAACCGCAACAGCCAGTTTGCTTGGCAGGTTGTCAGTTGGTTTGGAAGGGGAAACAAGTGCTGGTGTAGAGCTCTCTCAGACATCGAGAGCACCAACTTTGGATGAAGGCAACATCATGTCTCCGCCTGCACTTTCCTCACAGACCTGCAGTTTTCCAGAGACACCCTACTCACCACCGTCTCCACACAGCAGCCAGATCTCGGTCCCTCAGATGTGGACAAATAAAAGGCCATTTCCTCCGAGCAATGACAAAGCTAAGAGGTTGACTTTCACCCTCTGTAAGCTCTTGGCTACCAAAATGCTGCCTTTCCGCCTGGTGGACACAGAGGATTTTCAAGACCTTATGTCAGTCGCAGTGCCCCAGTGCCAGATGCCCAGTCGCCACTACTTCTCCAAGAAAGGTATGCCTGCGCTACACCAGCATGTCGCACACAACATCGCCGCTTCCTTGAGAAACTCTGTGTGTGACAGGGTGCATTTCCCCACCGATACTTGGACCAGTAAGCATGGACAGGGGCGTTACATGTCGCTGACTGGGCACTGGGTAACTATGGTGAGAGATGGTGAGGGGTCTGCTGAACAAGTCTTGCCGTCCCCACGACTTGTGCGTCAATCCTCTGTATGTCGAAGTTCCTCCACTGCTTCTGCCTCCTCAACCTCATCTGGGTCCTCCACCTCCGCCCAAAGCCTGTGTGGTCAGGCCACCCACGTTGTAACTGTGCACAAGGAATCCCACACACCTCCTTACTATGCTGGCAGCAGAGCTCAACGGCATCAGGCGGTCTTTACGTTGAAATGTCTGGGAAATAAGAGTCACACAGCTGAGGAGTTGTGGTCAGCTCTGCACTCGGAGTTTCGTAAATGGTTGTCTCCACTCAACCTGCAGCCAGGTAAGGCCGTGTGCGACAATGCTGCAAACCTGGGTGCGGACCCTCGCCGGGGCAAGGTGACACACGTGCCTTGTATGACTCATGTTTTGAACCTTGTTGTCCAGCAATTTTTCACCCACTATCCCGACCTAGATGGGCTTCTGCACAGGGCACGGTCACTCTCTGCTCACTTCCGCCATTCAACCGCCGCAGCTGACCGACTTGCATCGCTGCAGAGGTCTTTCGGCCTGCTGGTTCATCGCCTGAAATGCGATGTGACGACACGCTGGAATTCGACTCTCCACATGTTATAGCGACTGTGGCAGCACCGCCGAGCCCTGGTGCAATACGTTATGACGTATAGCCTGGGCCAACGAGATGCAGAGGTGGGGCAGATCACGCTGATGGAGTGGTCTCAGATCAAGGACCTATGCACCCTTCTGCACAGCTTCGACATGGCGACGAATATGTTTAGCGCTGACAATGCCATTATTAGCATGACAACGGAAGGGCTAACAAGATCTACAAGGACCAGACGTTCATCATCACCAAGGCGGCAGGCATGGGACAGTGGGGGAGAGGGATTAACAAGGGCGCATGGTAGCAGCCAAACTGTTTAGGAAGGGGCAGGAGCCCATGAAGAAATGGAGGACGAACTGTCGATGGGCATGGAAGACTCAGCTGATGAGGGAGACCTTGGTCAAATTTCGGTTGTTCGAGGTTGGGAGGATAAGTCAGAGGAAGGCAGCATGGTTATCACCTCGCCGCCACCAACACAGCAATGACTTGGTCCGCAGGGATGCGCAAGACACATGAGTGCCTTCTTGCTGCACTACCTTCAACATGACCCTCGGATTGTCCGAATTAGAAGTAATGATGACTACTGGCCTGCCACACTCTTAGATCCCCGGTACAAGTCCAAGTTTTGCAAAATAATTCCAGCCATAGAAAGGGACGCACGTATGCAGGAGTATCAGCAGAAGCTGTTACTCGATCTTAGCTCGGCTTTTCCACCATACAACCGTGCAGGTGCAGGGAGTGAATCTCCCAGTTGTAACTTGACAAACATGGGACTGTCTCGTCATCAACAGTCAAACCGTACCAGCAGCACCGTATCTGGTGGTAACAGCAGTTTTATTGAATCGTTTCATAATTTTTTAGACCCTCCTTTGCAAGGCCACCAGAGACAAGAAGTCTGACACATAGTCAACGGCTGGAGAGGATGATACAGGAGTATCTCCAAATGAACATCGATGCCATGACTTTGCAAATGGAGCCTTGCTCATTTTGGGCTTCAAATCTTGAAAAATGGCCAGAGCTCTCCACTTACGCCTTGGAGATCTTGTCGTGTCCCGCGGCCAGCGTTGTCTCTGAATGTGTCTTCAGTGCTGCTGGGTGTGTGCTGACAGATAAGCGCACGCGTCTGTCCAGTGACAATGTGGACAGACTAACGTTCATCAAGATGAACAAGTCATGGATCAGCAAGGACTTTGCTACCCCGGTGTCATCCTGGGGAGAGTAAAGGCTTGTGGATTTGGATTGTGCTTGATGCAAGTCAACATGTGACGTTTACAACTGGGGCACAAGTGATGCCACTGATGTGGTGTCTGTGGGGCCCAATTTTTGGAAAAAAGGGACACTCCGCTTGGAGTCCCCTTGCTGTGTTTTTAAAAATGATCCAAGATGAACAAGTCATGGTTCAGCAAGGACTTTGCTACCTACCCCGGTGTCATCCTGAAGACAGTTAAGGCTGGTGTATTTTTGAATGTGCTTGATGCAAATCAACAGGTCAAGTTTGCAACTGGGGTACAAGTGATGCCACTGAAGGGGTTAGTGTCTGTGTGGCCCAATTTTTGGAAAAAAGGGAGACTCTGCTTAGAGTCCCCTTGCTGTGTTTTACATGATTTTAGAAGGGCGTGCCATGCCTATATCTGTGTCTCCTCCTCTTTTTCCTCCTCCAGCTGTTTTGTTTTCGCATGAGTATATGTCCTTGTCACTTTCCCATATGTTTGTGGTATGTTGTGAGGTGTTTGTCACCTTTTGGACACCTTTGAAGGTGTTTTCTATGTGTTTTTATATGTTTGCCTCCCATTGTTTTCAATGGGGTTCAAGAGGTTCGTCAAACGGTTCGTCGAACGGCGCCTCGAACGGACGGAGCCTTCAGAGGCTCGCTCATCTCTAGTAACCGCAGTCCTCCATGCTGACACATCAGTGTCTCACAGACACATAATAGTAGAATGATTAGAAATAGAGTGTTCTGCTCCTTCCTCGCATTGTTCCTTTCAATTGTATTGGCATGTGTGATGGTGATGCCGATATAAATGAAAGTACGATCGACGGCAGGAGGTCCACGGGGCCACAGTGACTCATGGGCCCAATCTAGACAGCTCACTAGTGAATCATCTAGAATGGAGTGGCAAAAATGTGGTGCTCAAAATATCCACTCTGATCTAGACGGCTCACTGCTGAATCACCTAGAACAGAGTGCCTAGATGAGGTCCTCAAAAAATCCACTACGACACAATGTGGATATTATGAGGACTTTCAGCTGCGCTCTGTTACGGTTTTTGCTTTGAGGCTCCTCCCACTCTTCGAAAAAATCCATTCCAGTCACCTCAGTACCAAATGTACATAATGTAGTGGCTAAAATGAGGTCCTCAAAAAATCCACTCTGATATAGACGGCTCACTACTGAAGCAGCTAGAACGGAGTGGCTAAAATGAGGTCCTCAAAAAATCCACTACGACACAATGTGGATATTATGAGGACTTTCAGCTGCGCTCTGTTACGGTTTTTGCTTTGAGGCTCCTCCCACTCTTTGAAAAAATCCATTCCAGTCACCTCAGTACCAAATATACATAATGTAGTGGCTAAAATGAGGTCCTCAAAAAATCCACTCTGATATAGACAGCTCACTACTGAAGCAGCTAGAACGGAGTGGCTAAAATGAGGTCCTCAAAAAATCCACTGCGACACAATGTGGATATTATGAGGACTTTCAGCTGCGCTCTGTTACGGTTTTTGCTTTGAGGCTCCTCCCACTCTTTGAAAAAATCCATTGCAGTCACCTCAGTACCAAATGTACATAATGTAGTGGCTAAAATGAGGTCCTCAAAAAATCCACTCTGATATAGACGGCTCACTACTGAAGCAGCTAGAACGGAGTGGCTAAAATGAGGTCCTCAAAAAATCCACTACGACACAATGTGGATATTATGAGGACATTCAGCTGCGCTCTGTTACGGTTTTTGCTTTGAGGCTCCTCCCACTCTTCGAAAAAATCCATTCCAGTCACCTCAGTACCAAATATACATAATGTAGTGGCTAAAATGAGGTCCTCAAAAAATCCACTCTGATATAGACGGCTCACTACTGAAGCAGCTAGAACGGAGTGGCTAAAATGAGGTCCTCAAAAAATCCACTACGACACAATGTGGATATTATGAGGACTTTCAGCTGCGCTCTGTTACGGTTTTTGCTTTGAGGCTCCTCCCACTCTTTGAAAAAATCCATTGCAGTCACCTCAGTACCAAATATACATAATGTAGTGGCTAAAATGAGGTCCTCAAAAAATCCACTCTGATACAGACAGCTCAGTACTGAAGCAGCTAGAACGGAGTGGCTAAAATGAGGTCCTCAAAAAATCCACTCTGATATAGATGGCTCACTACTGAAGCAGCTAGAACGGAGTGGCTAAAATGAGGTCCTCAAAAAATCCACTACGACACAATGTGGATATTATGAGGACTTTCAGCTGCGCTCTGTTACGGTTTTTGCTTTGAGGCTCCTCCCACTCTTCGAAAAAATCCATTGCAGTCACCTCAGTACCAAATATACATAATGTAGTGGCTAAAATGAGGTCCTCAAAAAATCCACTACGACACAATGTGTGAAATTATAAGCCCTTTCTCGGCTGCGCTCTGTTACGTTTTTCGCCGTGAGGCTCCTCCCACTCTTCAAAAAACTGAATTTCAGTCACCTCAGTACCAAACTGTACATAATGAAGGCTACAGAGAGATCCTCAAAAAATCCACTCTGATCCAATATTGTACGTTATGAAGACTGTCAGCTGCGCGGTTCCGTTTTTCCTTGTGAGGCTCCGCCCACTCTTTCAATGTCAGTCCTGCGGCCACGACTCGTGGAAATACGGTAAAATTAAAATTCCAGCAAAACTGAACAATCAGCGCTGTGTGGAATTATTTATATCGTAAAAAATAATAATAAAATGTAAGTTATAATAATAATGAAAATAAAAATTTGCCCTTTGGAAAAAAATAATAAATATAACAGTGTGAGCATCTAATAAATAAAACCATGAAATCATTCCAATTATACATCTGATTCCAGCCCCTGCTGTAGAAACTGAACTGTGTTGTATGGAGAAAAGATCACAGAGATCATCAAAAAATCCACTCTGATCCAGCCACCTCACTGGTGAAGCAGCTAGAACGGAGTGGATTAAATGAGGTGACCAAGAACATGTGACTGCAGGAGGCCTCAAGAAATCAACTCTGATCTAGACACTTCAGTACTGAACCGGTTAGATCAGAGTTGAAAAAATGAGGACCACAAAAAACCCACTCTGATCTAGACACTTCAGTAGTGACCGGCTAAATCAGAGTGGAAAAAATGAGGACCACAAAAACCCCACTCTGATCTAGACACTTCAGTAGTGAGCCGGCTAGATCAGAGTGGAAAAAATGAGGCCTCAAAAAATCAACTCCGATATAGCCGGCTCACTACTGAAGCAGCTAGATCAGAGTTGATTTTTGAGGACCACAAAAAATCAACTCTGAACTAGACGCAACCATTACACTATGACTGATTAGGATGTAATTTACTGCCCGCGGTTGTTACGGGGTTACACAAATGTCCCATGATGCAATTTCCAAACTCTGTGACTAAGAGCGTATAACGTTGAGTGACTTACCTCTGCCATCATGGAGGTTTTATATTATGCATTTAGTTAAAAAAGCTGAAGGATTTTAATTTATCCATGGGATTCACTTTATCTTTCTTATATCCATGTAGCCGGTGGTCACGGTTTTAGGCTGAAATCCTTTACTATAAGAACTCGGTCTGAAGATTAATGCTTACATGGTGAAGCTTTGCATTTTATTTGGAACTTGCATAATTAATACATTTAAATTGAAAAAAGGTTTATTTTTAAGATATCTGCAGCATTAAATACATATCATATGATGGCAGAATGTCTTTATCTACCAAGATATTTCATTCAAAATCAGCACAGTCCAGCAGGATCCATGATGGCTGGGAGCTAGACTTATTGACATAGCAATTACATCACAATGGCGGGTGCGAGAATGTGGCAGCATTATGACATCACAATGCCGCCATTCCAGAATGTAGCAGCACACGCGCACAGCTAAGGTGCTGTGCACTCACTCACTGCAGGAGAGAGGAGACGCATGTGAGCACTCACAGTGGGGAAAGCAAAGGAGACAAAGGATTTGGAAACCAAAGGATGAGAAGGAAAGCATGGAGAGAGAAACTGAATGCAGAATATAGACACTGAAAGGAGGGTAAAGACAAGAAAAAAGAAAGGATAACTGCTTCTTAGCGCACCTTCACAGAGCAATGACAAGACTCACCATATGTACATGGAGGACGAGCAAATACAGCAAATCTTCCAGAGACCCAGGACCCCGTCACATCGGCCTGGTGGGCGAGAAAGGTGAGAAATTATAGAGATTATATAACAGTAATAAAACTGATCTTGTTACCGATAGCAACCAGTCAGGCCTCAGCTTTTATTAATCCTGACTGGTTTCTATGGATAACTAGGAGAGGGTTTTTGTTTTTTATTAAAATTACAAAGCTTTGATAAATGAGAAGTTTCACTAGACTAAGTGGAAAAAAAATCTACATCCAAAAAAGGCTGCGTCAGTTTGGAAGGCCTCACATTGTGTCGCTTCACTCTAGGGGCGCACATACCATTAATGCAGTTTATCTGCAAAAGGGCCTAATAGGTTAGCACAGGGGACGAAAACTTAGCTGAATATGAGTCTCATATAGATAGAAAAAAATATTTGCGGGGCAGCATTCTTTGCTGGACCCCATGACATTTTTAGTGATTGCATATTTTATTCTATAAACCTTTGGATCCCATTTTTTGAACATTTTTTGTTCATTTATTATAACAATTGCGCACTTTTTTTTATTTCAGTTTATATATAAAAAATTATTTTTAATGGGAAAAAAATCTTTTATTTTGATTTTTTTTTACATTTTATCCACTTCTTGTAAGTAATATAGTTTTAAAATTACCACCATATAGTAATTTTGGCTAACATTTTGTAGTATTATTTCCATCCTGGTCCTCATCTTTTAGTAATGTCCCCATCCTGTGGTAATGGGCCCATATTGTCCTCTTGTAGTAATGTGTCCATATTGATCCCTTGTAGTAATGTGCCCATATTGTTCCCTTGCAGTAATGTGCCCATATTGTCCCCTTGAAGTAATGTGCCCATATTGTTCCCTTGTAGTAATGGGCCCATATTGTACTCTTGTAGTAATGTGTACATATTGTCCCTTTGTAGTAATGTGCCCATATTATCCTCTTGTAGTAATGTTCCCATATTGTCCCCTTGTAGTCATGTGCCTATATTGTTCCCTTGTATTAATGGGCCCATATTGTCCTCTTGTAGTAATGTGCCCATATTGTCCCCTTGTAATAATGTACCCATGTTGTTCCCTTGTAGTAATGTGCCCAAAATATCCTCTTGTAGTAATGTTCCCATATTGTCCCCTTGTAGTCATGTGTCCATATTGTTCCCTTGTAGTGATGAACCCATATTGTCCTCTTGTAGTACTGTTCCCATATTGTCCCCTTGTAGTAATGTGCCCATATGGTCCCCTTGAAGTAATGTGCCCATATTGGCCTCTTCTAGTAATGTGGCCATATTGTCCCCTTGTAGTAATGTGCCCATATTGTCCCCTCATGCCTGCGAAGCACACGTCAGTTGTTCAAATCAGCTGACATGTGCGCGGATTCCTGCCGGTTGCCAATAGTAGACGGCGGGGATTACACTATGACTGATTAGGATGTAATTTATTGCCCGCGGTTGTTACGGGGTTACACAAATGTCCCATGATGCAATTTCCAAACTCTGTGACTAAGAGCGTATAACGTTGAGTGACTTATCTCTGCCATCATGGAGGTTTTATATTATGCATTTAGTTAAAAAAAGCTGAAGGATTTTAATTTATCCATGGGATTCACTTTATCTTTCTTATATCCATGTAGCCGGTGGTCACGGTTTTAGGCTGAAATCCTTTACTATAAGAACTCGGTCTGAAGATTAATGCTTACACGGTGAAGCTTTGCATTTTATTTGGAACTTGCATAATTAATACATTTAAATTGAAAAAAGTTTTATTTTTAAGATAACTGCAGCATTAAATACATATCATATGATGGCAGAATGTCTTTATATACCAAAATATTTCATTCAAAATCAGGACAGTCCAGCAGGATCCATGATGGCTGGGAGCTAGACTTATTGACATAGCAATTACATCACAATGGCGGGTGGTAGAATGTGGCAGCATTATGACATCACAATGCCGCCATTCCAGAATGTAGCAGCACACGCGCACAGCTAAGGTGCTGTGCACTCACTGCTGGAGAGAGGAGACGCATGTGAGCGCTCACAGTGGGGAAAGCAAAGGAGACAAAGGATTTGGAAACCAAAGGATGAGAAGGAAAGCATGGAGAGAGAAACTGAATGCAGAATATGGACACTGAAAGGAGGGTAAAGACAAGAAAAAAGAAAGGATAACTGCTTCTTAGCGCACCTTCACAGAGCAATGACAAGACTCACCAGATGTAAATGTAGGACGAGCAAATACAGCAAATCTTCCAGAGACCTAGGACCCCATCACATCGGCCTGGTGGGCGAGAAAGGTGAGAAGTTATGGAGATTATATAACAGTAATAAAACTGTTCTTGTTACCCCTAACAACCAGTCAGGCCTCAGCTTTTATTAATCCTGACTGGTTTCTATGGATAACTAGGAGAGGTTTTTTGTTTTTTTTTTTAAATTACAAAGCTTTGATAAATGAGAAGTTTCACTAGACTAAGTGGAAAAAAAATCAACATCCAAAAAAGGCTGCGTCAGTTTGGAAGGCCTCACATTGTGTCGCTTCACTCTAGGGGCGCACATACCATTAATGCAGTTTATCTGCACAGGGGCCTAATAGGTTAGCACAGGGGACGAAAACTTGGCTGAATATAAGAGTCGCATATAGATAGAAAAAAATATTTGCAGGGCAGCATTCTTTTCTGGACCCAATGACATTTTTAGTGATTGCATGTTTTATTCTATAAACCTTTGGATCCCGTGTTTTGAACATTTTTTGTTCATTTATTATAACAATTGCGCACTTTTTTTATTTCAGTAATATATAAAAAAATATTTTTAATGGGAAAAAAATCTTTTATTTTGATTTTTTTAACATTTTATCCACTTCTTGTAAGTAATATAGTTTTAAAATTACCACCATATAGTAATTTTGGCTAACATTTTGTAGTAATATTTCCATCTTGGTCCTCATCTTTTAGTAATGTCCCCATCCTGTGGTAATGTGTCCATATTGATCCCTTGTAGTAATGTGCCCATATTGTTCCCTTGCAGTAATGTGCCCATATTGTCCCCTTGTAGTCATGTGCCTATATTGTTCCCTTGTAGTAATGGGCCCATATTGTCCTCTTGTAGTAATGTGCTCATATTGTCCCCTTGTAGTAATGTACCCATGTTGTTCCCTTGTAGTAATGTGCCCATAATGTCCCCTTGAAGTAATGTGCCCATATTGTCCTCTTGTAGTAATGTGGCCATATAGTCCCCTTGTAGTAATGTGCCGAAATTTCCTCTTGTAGTAATGTTCCCATATTGTCCCCTTGTAGTCAGGTGTCCATATTGTTCCCTTGTAGTAATGTGCCCATATTATCCCCTTGTAGTACTGTTCCCATATTGTCCCCTTGTAGTACTGTTCCCATATTGTCCCCTTGTAGTAATGTGCCCATATTGTCCCCTTGAAGTAATGTGCCCATATTGTCCTCCTGTAGTAATGTGGCCATATTGTCCCCTTATGCCTGCGAGGCACACGTCAGTTGTTCAAATCAGCTGATATGTGCGCGGATTCCCGCCGGCTGCCAGTAGTAGACGGCGGGGATTACACTATGACTGATTAGGATTTAAATTACTGCCCGCAGTTGTTACGGGGTGTGAGGTATCAACCGGCTGTATTACAAAGGGCCGGCATGTTTTGCAGAAGCGTGGGTGCTCTGCAATGTGAAGCTGGCTGGGACCTGTGGTTCCACAGGATTGCATTACATGCAGAGCCATGGAAGGGTGTGTGATGCTGATTACACACTCCTTACCACCTGTGGGTGTGGCTCCATGGGTTAAAGCAATCCTGTCTCTGAACCTGGGAGAAGTGTGTCTAGGGCAGTCTAGAGAGAGACTGGCTCTAGATGTCCAGTGTGTGGACTGGAAACAAGTGAGAGCAGAGCCTGGAGCTTTGGGTGTTTCAGCCTGCATGGAGGCTGATCACAAGGCTCTGATATTGAGTCTGAGGTGAGTGCAGCCAGGCCAGGGTAGGGCCGAATCTCTCCAGGAGGAGAGACAGACAGGGGTCTGCAGAGGGCCCTGGGTGCTGGAAGGAACCTTGGCTAGAGTTGTACGCTGGCAGGAGCCAGAGAGTGGGGAAGTTGCTAAACTTCTATTATGGACTTATTGTTTATGTTTGAGGGCAGTTTATGCTGAGTGTTTTTAATAAACTGCCAGAATTTCTATGAAGAGACTGTGTACGTGTGTTGCTGAAGCTACCTCACACCGCTGCAAGCGAGTGAAACCCCCACGTTGCAGGGCGCAACGTTACATATGGTGTCTCGAATGCGGGCATGCGGTCTGGTTGCTAGGGGCAACGGCCTAGGACATATTCCTGTGGATACGGACTGCTTGCGGTGGATCGGTGGGTCCACGAAAATTGTTTGAAGCGGTTTGCGGTGGATCGGCGGGTCCACGAAAATTGTCTGCGCACTCAAGCAGCTGGCGGTGGATCGGCGGGTCCACGAACAGGGACAGCGCTCTCAAGCACCTGGTGGTGAATCAGCCGGTCGTTGGGGACCCGTGCTGCAGTGGCGAGAGTCCAGCGACTGGAGGTTCCAGGCCAGCCGGAATTGCAAGGCCCTGCTTGGTGAGCAGTGATACACCACAGGCTGGAGATCCTGGTTGTACGGGCGGTACAACCCGGAAAGGTTAGTGGTTCTCTAACCCCCCCTGTCTTTGACCACCGGGTATTACCCATTGGAGCGCCCCTCCTGTGCCTCTTTTTCGTTACAGCATGGAGGAGCTCCTAAACCAGCTGCTGCAGAGCCAGCAGCACCAACAGCATGTGCCTGGAGGTCCAGTGACAGCAGTGGGGGCTAAAAGCCAAAAAGAGGGAATGGTCCCTGCGGACGTTGTGGAGGAGCTGTACCAGTTCCCGGTCCAGGGACAGCAGAAGCTGTCAGTGTGTAGCGATGTCGCAGCCATGGACCAGTTTGAGCGTACCCTTCGGGGGCCAGTATGGACACTGGGTGCCCAGGGAGACAAGGGCAAACTGTGTGAACTTGGGGCTAAGGACATTGCTTGGAAACCGCAAAAGGGGGCGGAGTCCCAGAAGGGAATAGTTGCCCATAAAGGGGTGGTTGCCCATAAAGGGGTGGTTGCCCATAAGGGGGTGGTTGCCCATAAAGGGGTGGTTGCCCATAAAGTGGTGGTTGCCCATAAAGGGGTGGTTGCCCATAAGGGGGTGGTTGCCCATAAGGGGGTGGAGTCCCATAAAGGGGTGGTTGCCCATAAGGGGATGGAGTCCCAGAAAGCGGTGGTCCCCCAAAAGGGTGCGGAGCATCCCAAATCCAAGGGTGAAGTGGCGCAGATGGACTGTTGCCAGGGACAACAGTGTTCATGCCACAAGTGTCCTGTTTGCAATATAGACCACCCATCCGACGAGAAGCCACGTCTGTGTTCCGTGGAAGTGGATGGGGAATCTGTAACAGGAGTCGTAGACTCAAGGAGCTTGGTGACCCTGGTGAGGGCCACCTCTGATGTCCACTTGATTCCTGGAAGGAAGATCCACGTCGGCTGCACCCACAGTAATGAGACAGAATACCCGGTCTCCAGCGTGGTCATTAAGACAGCCTGGGACAGTGGTTCTCATGATGTTGGAGTAGTCTCAGATTTACTGCACCCAATTATTATAGGTTGGGACTCTAAATTATTTGTGCACTTGTGGAAGCAGGGGGACGTATACGGTTGCTTGTGTAAGAGCCGGAACAGCCCAAAGGAAACCCCACCACATTGGGAGGTGAAAAGGGGTCCTTGTTGTGCAGTTATGTGTGGTAAGGAGGAGATAGCACCTCCTAAAATTGACTGTCCTAAGTTAGGGGTGACCAAAGAAAATGATGGACGGACCCAACTTAGTGTCATAAGGACTAAGGGAATAACCGATAGTGTGACCGTTAAAAACGGGGTAGCTCCAGAAAGGGAGGCAGATATCTGGTTAAGTGGGGACATGATAGTCCAGGATGCCAGGGGGAGTGATGATGACTCCAGTAAAGACACTGACTCTAGTAAGGTGACAAACGAGTACAGTGTGGTACAGATGGGCGAGAAGGGCAAAACTTCCTCCCGACGCCGAAGACGTAATAAGCGCCGAGAGGGGGCACAGTGTAGGCCGTCTGAGGGTGCAAAGAAAGTGATATGCCTGGTTAATGAAAACATGGTGCTAGTAACACCTGCTACGGAAGAGTCAGACAGTGATATCCTGCAAAAGAAAGAGGAATCAAAGACTGCACTGACACATTGTCACGACAGAAACCAGCAGGGTGAAATTGCAGGGGAGGAACCGACCAAAGACGTAATGGCGGTGTCTCCTATAATTTCCATGCATGAAGCTGGAGGTCTGTTGGATGATAGCGCTGTACGAGATGACATCCTACAGAACAATATAGGAGAAGGAATCCAGGGCAGTGTTGGTGGAGTACAAATCCACAAAGGTCATGGTGAGCAGACTGGTAAGCTACCCAGTGGTGAAGTGATGAATGTTGAAAATGGTGCCAAGGTTCTAAGAAGAACAGAGTACCGTGCTGAAGGGCATAACACCCTGGTAGAAGGCGATGCTGTAAATGCCCAAGAGAAGGCAGAGGGTGACACTGCAGAGACCCAAGTGGAAGTTGGAGGGAATGCAGTGAAGTCCCAAGACACAGCAGGTGCTGTAAAAGCGGAAAGAGCCTCTGAGGAAGAGGTGAAGTGTGGACATGAGGTCTCATCAGAAGCTGAGAGCCTGACTGACTCAGTGGGTAAGACCAAGATCGCAGACAAGAAGATTGGCTCAGCTAAGAGCCTGAAACCCAAACGTTCTGAAGCTGAGATGGAAGAAGCCTCAGAAATAGTGTGTCGTAGACCAGAGAGGTCCGCAAGTGAAGACTCATTCAAGAGGATGAGCAAAGGCCATCTGCAACAAGAGATACTTCTTAGGCAGGCTACTGAGAGTCGAGTAAGGGAGCTGGAGAAAGAAGTGGCTGAGCTCCGAAGTCGCTTGGCAGAGTACCAGTCCAAGTCCCAGGGAGCCTTGGAGCAGATGGAGCAGCGAGTGTCAATCCTGACCAAACATGTTGAAGCAGGGGAGGCCCAAAGAGAGCTGACTCTGGAAGCTAAACTTGACAAGCATGTGGCAGGGATGAATGAGACTTCTGTAGTCAAGTGCATGGTGGATATACCTAAGGACTTAAGAGAAGCGTGTGCCACCGAGTGCATGCATGACGAATTTAAGAGAGCTGTGGAAGCGTGTGAGGTCTACTGTACCCCAGGGGCTGAACAGTTAGTGATATTGTCCACCAGGGAAATTACTGGGCAGCGGGTGGCTATTCTAAAGGACATGCACTTCAGATGTGTTCGTATGAAGTGGCAAGTCCAACTGCAAAAGGAAGAAGCCACTAGACAGCTAGAGTATAAAAGGAAAGCGCAGAGTCTGGCGGAAGATATTGTCAAAGTACCCCGGGCTCTGGTGGGGAGAGTCATTGGAAAAACCGGACGAGTCATGCAAGACATGGTGAATAAATCAGGATTGGTGAGATTAAGAATCCCTGCTGCTAATGAGAGCAAGATACCCAGGGAAGCTGGTATGGTTCCGTTTGTCTGTGTCGGGACTGTAGAGAGTCTTGGAAACATTCGAAGCCTTATTGAATATCGGGTACACCATGTACGTGACATGGAGCGGTTGTGGCAAGAAAACCTGAAAATTAAGGAGCAGCTTCGCCAACTGTGTGGGGGACAGCAGCCGTCTTCCACCCGTTGTTCAGGGGAAAGAAGTGGAAGATGGCGTGTCGGTCCAGTAGTTCAGACGCGTGATAAAAGGAATCGCCGACAGAGTGGTAACCTACGATGTACTGTAGATAGTGGCTGCTATGAGCTTAGAGTTCCCGACAGTAGCCTTGGGGGTACTCGAGAAAGCCTAGGTTCGGACAAGACTTTAGGTTTGACTGGGGACATGTCTCTCTACTACGGTGACCCTGGGAGGGGGTCAGGGAGAGAACGGTCTGGAAATGGGACGTCCTTTAACCCTAGGTTGACCAGACAGGGTTTGGTGACAGTGTCGGGCGATGCCTCAGGGACTACTGCTCTTGGACGGCCCTCTCAACTGGTGGGGCATGGCAGCGGGGATGCCCTGTCTCGCGGCCCCAGGTCATTGGCAAGTGTTCTCCCCTACGGGTTTGAACAGAGGGGGAGGGTATGTGAGGTATCAACCGGCTGTATTACAAAGGGCCGGCATGTTTTGCAGAAGCGTGGGTGCTCTGCAATGTGAAGCTGGCTGGGACCTGTGGTTCCACAGGATTGCATTACATGCAGAGCCATGGAAGGGTGTGTGATGCTGATTACACACTCCTTACCACCTGTGGGTGTGGCTCCATGGGTTAAAGCAATCCTGTCTCTGAACCTGGGAGAAGTGTGTCTAGGGCAGTCTAGAGAGAGACTAGCTCTAGACTTCCAGCGTGTATGCTGGGAGAGAGTGAGAGCAGAGCCGAGAGTTCAGCATGAAGTGTGTCTAGGGCAGTCTAGAGAGAGACTGGCTCTAGATGTCCAGTGTGTGGACTGGAAACAAGTGAGAGCAGAGCCTGGAGCTTTGGGTGTTTCAGCCTGCATGGAGGCTGATCACAAGGCTCTGATATTGAGTCTGAGGTGAGTGCAGCCAGGCCAGGGTAGGGCCGAATCTCTCCAGGAGGAGAGACAGACAGGGGTCTGCAGAGGGCCCTGGGTGCTGGAAGGAACCTTGGCTAGAGTTGTACGCTGGCAGGAGCCAGAGAGTGGGGAAGTTGCTAAACTTCTATTATGGACTTATTGTTTATGTTTGAGGGCAGTTTATGCTGAGTGTTTTTAATAAACTGCCAGAATTTCTATGAAGAGACTGTGTACGTGTGTTGCTGAAGCTACCTCACACCGCTGCAAGCGAGTGAAACCCCCACGTTGCAGGGCGCAACGTTACATAGGTTACACAAATGTCCCATGATGCAATTTCCAAACTCTGTGACTAAGAGCGTATAACGTTGAGTGACTTACCTCTGCCATCATGGAGGTTTTATATTATGTATTTAGTTAAAAAAGCTGAAGGATTTTAATTTATCCATGGGATTCACTTTATCTTTCTTATATCCATGTAGCCGGTGGTCACGGCTTTAGGCTGGAATCTCTTACTATAAGAACTCGGTCTGAAGATTAATGCTTACACGGTGAAGCTTTGCATTTTATTTGGAACTTGCATAATTAATACATTTAAATTGTAAAAAGGTTTATTTTTAAGATATCTGCAGCATTAAATACATATCATATGATGGCAGAATGTCTTTATCTACCAAGATAATTCATTCAAAATCAGGACAGTCCATCAGGATCCATGATGGCTGGGAGCTAGACTTATTGACATAGCAATTACATCACAATGGCGGGTGGTAGAATGTGGCAGCATTATGACATCACAATGCCGCCATTCCAGAATGTAGCAGCACACGCGCACAGCTAAGGTGCTGTGCACTCACTCACTGCAGGAGAGAGGAGACGCATGTGAGCGCTCACAGTGGGGAAAGCAAAGGAGACAAAGGATTTGGAAACCAAAGGATGAGAAGGAAAGCATGGAGAGAGAAACTGAATGCAGAATATAGACACTGAAAGGAGGGTAAAGACAAGAAAAAAGAAAGGATAACTGCTTCTTAGCGCACCTTCACAGAGCAATGACAAGACTCACCAGATGTAAATGGAGGACGAGCAATTACAGCAAATCTTCCAGAGACCCAGGACCCCGTCACATCGGCCTGGTGGGCGAGAAAGGTGAGAAGTTATGGAGATTATATAACAGTAATAAAACTGTTCTTGTTACCGATAGCAACCAGTCAGGCCTCAGCTTTTATTAATCCTGACTGGTTTCTATGGATAACTAGGAGAGGTTTTTTGTTTTTTTTTTTAAATTACAAAGCTTTGATAAATGAGAAGTTTCACTAGACTAAGTGGAAAAAAATCAACATCCAAAAAAGGCTGCGTCAGTTTGGAAGGCCTCACATTGTGTCGCTTCAGTCTAGGGGCGCACATACCATTAATGTAGTTTATCTGCACAGGGGCCTAATAGGTTAGCACAGGGGTCTCAAACTTGGCTGAATATAAGAGTCGCATATAGATAGAAAAAAATATTTGCGTGGCTGCATTCTTTGCTGGACCCAGTGACATTTTTAGTGATTGCATATTTTATTCTATAAACCTTTGGATCAAGTTTTTTGAACATTTTTTGCTCATTTATTATAACAATTGCACACTTTTTTATTTCAGTTCATATATAAAAAAGTTTTTTTAATGGGAAAAAATCGTTTATTTTGAATTTTTTTTACATTTTATTCACTTCTTGTAAGTAATATAGTTTTAAAATTACCACCATATAGTAATTTTGGCTAACATTTTGTAGTAATATTTCCATCCTGGTCCTCATCTTTTAGTAATGTCCCCATCCTGTGGTAATGTGCCCATATTGTCCTCTTGTAGTAATGTGTCCATATTGATCCCTTATTATCCATATTGATCCCCTGGGAGAGCGCGCAGGGGGAACTCTGTCCCCCTTGGAGGTCGCGCAGGGGGAACTCTGTCCCCCTTGGAAATCGCCCAGGGGGAACTCTGTCCCCCTTGGAGGTCGCGCAGGGGGAACTCTGTCCCCCTTGGAGGTCGCGCAGGGGGAAACTCTATCCCCCTTGGAGGTCGCGCAGGGGGAACTCTGTCCCCCTTGGAGGTCGCGCAGGGGGAACGCTGTCCCCCTTGGAGGTTGCGCAGGGGGAACTCTGTCCCCCTTGGAGGTCTCGCAGGGGGAACTCTGTCCCCCTGAGAGGTCGCGCAGAGGGAACTCTGCCCCCTTGGGAGGGGGCGCGGGGGGAACTCTGCCCCCTTGGGAGGGGGCGCGGGGGGAACTCTGCCCCCTCGAGAGGGCGCGCGGGGGGAACTCTGTCCCCTCGAGAGGGCGCGCGGGGGAAACTCTGTCCCCTCGGGAGAGCGCGCGGGGGGAACTCTGTCCCCATGGGGAACTCTGCCCCCCTTGGGAGAGCGCGCGGGGGGAACTCTGCCCCCTTGGGAGGGCGCGCGGGGGGAAACTCTGCCCCCTTGGGAGAGCGCGCGGGGGGAACTCTGCCCCTTTGGGAGGGCGCGCGGGTGGAACTCTGCCCCCTTGGGAGGGCGCGCGGGGAGAACTCTGCCCCCTTGGGAGGGCGCGCTGGGTGAACTCTGCCCCCTTGGGAGGGCGCGCGGGGGAACTCTGCCCTCTTGGGAGGGTGCACGGGGGGAACTCTGCCCCCTTAGGAGGGCGCGCGGGGGGAAATCTGCCCCCTTGGGAAAGCGCGCGGGGGAACTCTGCCCCCTTGGGAGGGCGCGCGGGGGGAACTCTGCCCCCTTGGGAGGGCGCGCGGGGGAAACTCTGCCACCTTGGGAGGGTGCGCGGGGGAAACTCTGCCACCTTGGGAGGGCGCGCAAGGGGAACTCTGCCCCCTTGAAAGGTCGCGCGGGGGAACTCTGCCCCCTTGGGAGGGCGCGCGGGGGGAACTCTGCCCCCTTGGGAGGGCGGGTGGGGGGAACTCTGCCACCTTGGGAGGGCTCACGCGGGGGGAACTCTGCCCCCTTGGGAGGGCGCGTGGGGGGAACTCTGCCCCCTTGGGAAGGCGGGCGGGGGGAACTCTTCTCCCTTGAAAGGGCGGGAGGGGGGAACTCTGCCCCCTTGGGAGAGCGCGCGGTGGGAACTCTGCCCCCTTGGGAGAGCGCGCGGGGGGAACTCTGCCCCCTTGGGAGGGCGCGCGGGGGAAATCTGCCCCCTTGGGAAAGCGCGCGGGGGAAATCTGCCCCCTTGGGAAAGCGCGCGGGGGGAACTCTGCCCCCTTGGGAGGGCGCGCGGGGGAAACTCTGCCACCTTGGGAGGGTGCGCGGGGGGGAACTCTGCCGCCTTGGGAGGGCGCGCGGGGGGGAACTCTGCCCCCTTGGGAGGGCGCGCGGGGGGAACTTTGCCCCCTTGGGAGGGCACGCGGGGGGAACTCTGCCACCTTGGGAGGGCACGCGGGGGGAACTCTGCCACCTTGGGAGGGCGCGCGGGGGGAACTCTTCCCCCTTGGCAGGGCGCGCGGGGGGGAACTCTGCCCCCTTGGGAGGGCGCGCGAAGCGAATTCTTCCCTCTTGGAAGGGTGCGCTGAGGGAACTCTGCCCTTTCGGGAGGGCGCGATGGGGGAACTCTGCCCTCTTGGGAGGGCGCGCGGGGGGAACTCTGCCCCCTTGGGAGGGCGCACGGGGGGGAACTTTGCCCCCTTGGGAGGGCGCGCGGGGGGGAACTCTGCCCCCTTGGGGAGGCGCGCGGGGGGAACTCTGCCCCCTTGGGAGGGCTCGCGCAGTTTGAACTCTGCCCCCTTGGGAGGGCTCGCGCAGTTGGAACTCTGCCCCCTTGGGAGGGCGCGCAGGGGGAACTCTTCCCCCTTGGTAGGGCGGGCGGGGGGAACTCTGCCCCCTTGGGAGGGCGGGTGGGGGGAACTTTGTCCTCTCGGAAGGGCGTGCGGGGGGAACTCTGTCCCCTCGGGAGGGCGCGCAGGGGGGGAACTCTGTCCCCTCGGGAGGGCGCGTGGGGGGGAACTCTGTCCCCTCGGCAGGGCATGCGTGGGGGAACTCTCTCCCCTCGGGGGGGCACGCGGATAGGAACTCTGTCCCCTTGGGGGGGCGCGCGGGGGGAACTCTGTCCCCTCGGGGGGGCGCGCGGGGGGGGAACTCTGTCCCCTCGGGAGGGCGCGTGGGGGAAAATCTGCCCCCTTGGGAGAGCGCGTGGGGGGAACTCTGCCCCCTTGGGAGGGCGCGCTGGGGGAACTCTGCCCCCTTGGGAGGGCGCACGGGGGGAACTCTGCCCAGGGCGCACGGGGGGAACTCTGCCCCCTTGGGAAGGCGCGCGGGGGGAACTCTGCCCCCTTGGGATGGCGTGCGGGGGGAACTCTGTCCCCTCGGGAGGGCGCGCGGGGGGGAACTCTGTCCCCTCGGGAGGGCGCGTGGGGGGGAACTCTGTCCCCTCGGCAGGGCATGCGTGGGGGAACTCTCTCCCCTCGGGGGGGCACGCGGATAGGAACTCTGTCCCCTTGGGGGGGGCGCGCGGGGGGAACTCTGTCCCCTCGGGGGGGCGCGCGGGGGGGAACTCTGTCCCCTCGGGAGGGCGCGTGGGGGAAAATCTGCCCCCTTGGGAGAGCGCGTGGGGGGAACTCTGCCCCCTTGGGAGGGCGCGCTGGGGGAACTCTGCCCCCTTGGGAGGGCGCACGGGGGGAACTCTGCCCCCTTGGGAGGGCGCACGGGGGGAACTCTGCCCCCTTGGGAAGGCGCGCGGGGGGAACTCTGCCCCCTTGGGATGGCGCGCGGGGGGAACTCTGCTCCCTTGGGAGGGCGCCCAGGGGGAACTCTGCCCCCTTGGGAGGGCGCGCGGGGGGAACTCTGCCCCCTTGGGAAAGCGCGTGGGGGAACTCTGCTCCCTTGGGAGGGCGCGCGGGGGGAACTCTGCCCCCTTGGGAGGGCGCGCGGGGGGAACTCTGCCTCCTTGGGAGGGCGCACGGGGGGAACTCTGCCCCCTTGGGAGGGCACGCGGGGGGAACTCTGCCCCCTTGGGAGGGCACGCGGGGGGAACTCTGCCCCCTTAAGAGGGCGCGCGGGGGGAACTCTGCCCCCTTGGGAGGGAGCACAGGGGGAACTCTGCCCCCTTGGGAGGGCGCGCGGAGGGAACTCTGCCCCCTTGGGAGGGCGCGCGGGGGGAACTCTGCCCCCTTGGGAGGGCGCGCGGGGGGAACTCTGCCCCCTTGGGAGGGCTTGCGGGGGGAACTCTGCCCCCTTGGGAGAGCACGCGGGGGGAACTCTGCCCCTTAAGAGGGCGCGCGGTGGGAACTCTGCCCCCTTGGGAGGGAGCGCAGGGGGAACTTTGCCCCCTTGGGAGGGCGCGCGGAGGGAACTCTGCCCCCTTTGGAGGGCGAGCGGAGGGAACTCTGCCCCCTTTGGAGGGCGCGCGGGGGGGAACTCTGCCCCCTTGAAAGGGCGCGCATGGGGAACTCTGCCCCCTTGGGAGGGCGGGCGGCAGGGGAACTCTGCCCCCTTGGGAGGGCTCGTGCAGGGGGAACTCTGCCCCCTTGGAAGTGCGGGCGGGGGGAACTCTGCCCCCTTGGGAGTGCGGGCGGTGGGAACTCTGCCCCCTTGGGAGTGCGGGCGGGGGGAACTCTGCCCCCTTGGGAGGGTGGGCGGGGGGACTCTGCCCCCTTGGGAGGGCGGGCGGGGGGACTCTGCCCCCTTGGGAGGGCGGGCGGGGGGAACTCTGCCCCCTTGGGAGGGCGGGCGGGGTGAACTCTGCCCCCTCGGACGGGTGCACGGGGGGAACTCTGCCCCTTTGGGAGGGCGGGCGGGGGGAACTCTGCCCCCTTGGGAGGGCGCGCGGGGTGAACTCTGCCCCCTTGGGAGGGCGCGCGGGGGGAACTCTGCCCTCTTGGGAGGGTGCACGGGGGGAACTCTGCCCCCTTAGGAGGGCGCGCGGGGGGAAATCTGCCCCCTTGGGAAAGCGCGCGGGGGAACTCTGCCACCTTGGGAGGGTGCGCGGGGGAAACTCTGCCACCTTGGGAGGGCGCGCAAGGGGAACTCTGCCCCCTTGAAAGGTCGCGCGGGGGAACTCTGCCCCCTTGGGAGGGCGCGCGGGGGGAACTCTTCCCCCTTGGGAGGGCGGGTGGGGGGAACTCTGCCACCTTGGGAGGGCTCACGCGGGGGGGAACTCTGCCCCCTTGGGAGGGCGCGTGGGGGGAACTCTGCCCCCTTGGGAGGGCGCGCGAGGGGAACTCTACCCCCTTGGGAGGGCGGGCGGGGGGAACTCTTCTCCCTTGAAAGGGCGGGAGGGGGGAACTCTGCCCCCTTGGGAGAGCGCGCGGTGGGAACTCTGCCCCCTTGGGAGAGCGCGCGGGGGGAACTCTGCCCCCTTGGGAGGGCGCGCGGGGGAACTCTGCCCCCTTGGGAGGGCGCGCGGGGGAACTCTGCCCCCTTGGGAGGGCGCGCGGGGGGGAACTCTGCCCCCTTGGGAGGGCGCGCGGGGGGGAACTTTGCCCCCTTGGGAGGGCACACGGGGGGAACTCTGCCACCTTGGGAGGGCGCGCGGGGGGAACTCTTCCCCCTTGGCAGGGCGCGCGGGGGGAACTCTGCCCCCTTGGGAGGGCGCGCGAAGCGAATTCTTCCCTCTTGGAAGGGTGCGCTGAGGGAACTCTGCCCTTTTGGGAGGGCGCGATGGGGGAACTCTGCCCTCTTGGGAGGGCGCGCGGGGGGAACTCTGCCCCCTTGGGAGGGCGCACGGGGGGAACTCTGCCCCCTTGGGAGGGCGCGCGGGGGGGAACTTTGCCCCCTTGGGAGGGCGCGCGGGGGGGAACTCTGCCCCCTTGGGGAGGCGCGCGGGGGGAACTCTGCCCCCTTGGGAGGGCTCGCGCAGTTTGAACTCTGCCCCCTTGGGAGGGCTCGCGCAGTTGGAACTCTGCCCCCTTGGGAGGGCGCGCAGGGGGAACTCTTCCCCCTTGGTAGGGCGGGCGGGGGGAACTCTGCCCCCTTGGGAGGGCGGGTGGGGGGAACTTTGTCCTCTCGGAAGGGCGTGCGGGGGGAACTCTGTCCCCTCGGGAGGGCGCGCGGGGGGGAACTCTGTCCCCTCGGGAGGGCGCGTGGGGGGGAACTCTGTCCCCTCGGCAGGGCATGCGTGGGGGAACTCTCTCCCCTCGGGGGGGCACGCGGATAGGAACTCTGTCCCCTAGGGGGGGGCGCGCGGGGGGAACTCTGTCCCCTCGGGGGGGCGCGCGGGGGGGGGGAACTCTGTCCCCTCGGGAGGGCGCGTGGGGGAAAATCTGCCCCCTTGGGAGAGCGCGTGGGGGGAACTCTGCCCCCTTGGGAGGGCGCGCTGGGGGAACTCTGCCCCCTTGGGAGGGCGCACGGGGGGAACTCTGCCCCCTTGGGAGGGCGCACGGGGGGAACTCTGCCCCCTTGGGAAGGCGCGCGGGGGGAACTCTGCCCCCTTGGGATGGCGCGCGGGGGGAACTCTGCTCCCTTGGGAGGGCGCCCAGGGGGAACTCTGCCCCCTTGGGAGGGCGCGCGGGGGGAACTCTGCCCCCTTGGGAAAGCGCGTGGGGGAACTCTGCTCCCTTGGGAGGGCGCGCGGGGGGAACTCTGCCCCCTTGGGAGGGCGCGCGGGGGGAACTCTGCCTCCTTGGGAGGGCGCACGGGGGGAACTCTGCCCCCTTGGGAGGGCACGCGGGGGGAACTCTCCCCCCTTGGGAGGGCACGCGGGGGGAATCTGCCCCCTTAAGAGGGCGCGCGGGGGGAACTCTGCCCCCTTGGGAGGGAGCACAGGGGGAACTCTGCCCCCTTGGGAGGGCGCGCGGAGGGAACTCTGCCCCCTTGGGAGGGCGCGTGGGGGGAACTCTGCCCCCTTGGGAGGGCGCGCGAGGGGAACTCTACCCCCTTGGGAGGGCGGGCGGGGGGAACTCTTCTCCCTTGAAAGGGCGGGAGGGGGGAACTCTGCCCCCTTGGGAGAGCGCGCGGTGGGAACTCTGCCCCCTTGGGAGAGCGCGCGGGGGGAACTCTGCCCCCTTGGGAGGGCGCGCGGGGGAACTCTGCCCCCTTGGGAGGGCGCGCGGGGGGAACTCTGCCCCCTTGGGAGGGCGCGCGGGGGGGAACTCTGCCCCCTTGGGAGGGCGCGCGGGGGGAACTTTGCCCCCTTGGGAGGGCGCGCGGGGGGAACTCTGCCACCTTGGGAGGGCGCGCGGGGGGAACTCTTCCCCCTTGGCAGGGCGCGCGGGGGGAACTCTGCCCCCTTGGGAGGGCGCGCGAAGCGAATTCTTCCCTCTTGGAAGGGTGCGCTGAGGGAACTCTGCCCTTTTGGGAGGGCGCGATGGGGGAACTCTGCCCTCTTGGGAGGGCGCGCGGGGGGAACTCTGCCCCCTTGGGAGGGCGCACGGGGGGAACTCTGCCCCCTTGGGAGGGCGCACGGGGGGGAACTTTGCCCCCTTGGGAGGGCGCGCGGGGGGGAACTCTGCCCCCTTGGGGAGGCGCGCGGGGGGAACTCTGCCCCCTTGGGAGGGCTCGCGCAGTTTGAACTCTGGCCCCTTGGGAGGGCTCGCGCAGTTGGAACTCTGCCCCCTTGGGAGGGCGCGCAGGGGGAACTCTTCCCCCTTGGTAGGGCGGGCGGGGGGAACTCTGCCCCCTTGGGAGGGCGGGTGGGGGGAACTTTGTCCTCTCGGAAGGGCGTGCGGGGGGAACTCTGTCCCCTCGGGAGGGCGCGCGGGGGGGAACTCTGTCCCCTCGGGAGGGCGCGTGGGGGGGAACTCTGTCCCCTCGGCAGGGCATGCGTGGGGGAACTCTCTCCCCTCGGGGGGGCACGCGGATAGGAACTCTGTCCCCTAGGGGGGGCGCGCGGGGGGAACTCTGTCCCCTCGGGGGGGCGCGCGGGGGGGGGAACTCTGTCCCCTCGGGAGGGCGCGTGGGGGAAAATCTGCCCCCTTGGGAGAGCGCGTGGGGGGAACTCTGCCCCCTTGGGAGGGCGCGCTGGGGGAACTCTGCCCCCTTGGGAGGGCGCACGGGGGGAACTCTGCCCCCTTGGGAAGGCGCGCGGGGGGAACTCTGCCCCCTTGGGATGGCGCGCGGGGGGGAACTCTGCTCCCTTGGGAGGGCGCCCAGGGGGAACTCTGCCCCCTTGGGAGGGCGCGCGGGGGGAACTCTGCCCCCTTGGGAAAGCGCGTGGGGGAACTCTGCTCCCTTGGGAGGGCGCGCGGGGGGAACTCTGCCCCCTTGGGAGGGCGCGCGGGGGGAACTCTGCCTCCTTGGGAGGGCGCAAGGGGGGAACTCTGCCCCCTTGGGAGGGCACGCGGGGGGAACTCTGCCCCCTTGGGAGGGCACGCGGGGGGGAACTCTGCCCCCTTAAGAGGGCGCGCGGGGGGAACTCTGCCCCCTTGGGAGGGAGCACAGGGGGAACTCTGCCCCCTTGGGAGGGGCGCGCGGAGGGAACTCTGCCCCCTTGGGAGGGCGCGCGGGGGGAACTCTGCCCCCTTGGGAGGGCTTGCGGGGGGAACTCTGCCCCCTTGGGAGGGCACGCGGGGGGAACTCTGCCCCTTAAGAGGGCGCGCGGTGGGAACTCTGCCCCCTTGGGAGGGAGCGCAGGGGGAACTCTGCCCCCTTGGGAGGGCGCGCGGAGGGAACTATGCCCCCTTTGGAGGGCGCGCGGAGGGAACTCTGCCCCCTTTGGAGGGCGCGCGGGGGGGAACTCTGCCCCCTTGAAAGGGCGCGCATGGGGAACTCTGCCCCCTTGGGAGGGCTCGTGCAGGGGGAACTCTGCCCCCTTGGAAGTGCGGGCGGGGGGAACTCTGCCCCCTTGGGAGTGCGGGCGGTGGGAACTCTGCCCCCTTGGGAGTGCGGGCGGGGGGAACTCTGCCCCCTTGGGAGTGCGGGCGGGGGGAACTCTGCCCCCTTGGGAGGGCGGGCGGGGGGACTCTGCCCCCTTGGGAGGGCGGGCGGGGGGAACTCTGCCCCCTTGGGAGGGCGGGGCGGGGTGAACTCTGCCCCCTTGGGAGGGCGGGCGGGGTGAACTCTGCCCCCTCGGACGGGTGCACGGGGGGGAACTCTGCCCCTTTGGGAGGGCGGGCGGGGGGAACTCTGCCCCCTTGGGAGGGCGGGCGGGGGGAACTCTGCCCCCTTGGGAGGGGGCGCGGGGGGAACTCTGTCCCCTCGGGAGGGCACGCGGGGGGAACTCTGTCCCCTCGGGAGGGCGCGCAGGGGGAAACTCTGTCCCCTCTGAAGGGCGCGCGGGGGAAACTCTGTCCCCTAGGGGGGGGCGCGCGGGGGGGAACTCTGTCCCCTCGTGATGGCGCGTGGGAGGGGAACTCTGTCCCCTCGGGAGGGCGCTCGGGGGGGAACTCTGTCCCCTCGGGAGGGCGCGCGCGGAGGAACTCTGTCCCCTCGGGGGGGCGCGCGAAGGGGAACTCTGTCCCCTTGGGGGCGCACTCTGCCCCCTTGGGAGGGGGCGCGGGGGGAACTCTGTCCCCTCGGGAGGGCACGCAGGGGGAACTCTGTCCCCTCGGGAGGGCGCGCAGGGGGAAACTCTGTCCCCTCTGAAGGGCGCGCGGGGGCAACTCTGTCCCCTAGGGGGGGCGCGCGAAGGGGAACTCTGTCCCCTCGGGGGGGCGCGTGGGGGGGAACTTCGTCCCCTCGGGAGGGCGCGCGGGGGGGAACTCTGTCCCCATGGGGAACTCTGCCCCCTTAGGAGGGCGCGCGGGGGGAATTCTGCCTCCTTGGGAGGGCGCGCAGGGGGAAATCTGACCCCTTGGTAGGGCGCACGGGGGAACTCAACCCCCTTGGGAGGGCGCGCGGGGGGAACTCTGCCCTTTTGGGAGGGCTCGCGCAGGGGGAACTCTGCCCCCTTGGGAGTGCGGGCGGGGGGAACTCTGCCCCCTTGGGAATGCGGGCGGGGAGAACTCTTGCCCCTTTGGGAGGGCGGGAGGGGGGAACTCTGCCCCCTTGGGAGGGCGGGCGGGGTGAACTCTGCCCCTTTGGGAGGGCGGGCGGGGGGAACTCTGCCCCCTTGGGAGTGCGGGCGGGGGGACTCTGCCCCCTTGGGAGGGCGGGCGGGGGGAACTCTGCCCCCTTGGGAGGGCGGGCGGGGTGAACTCTGCCCCCTCGGAAGGGTGCACGGGGGGAACTCTGCCCCTTTGGGAGGGCGGGCGGGGGGAACTCTGCCCCCTTGGGAGGGCGGGCGGGGGGAACTCTGCCCCCTTGGGAGGGGGCGCGGGGGGAACTCTGTCCCCTCGGGAGGGCACGCGGGGGGTACTCTGTCCCCTCGGAAGGGCGCGCAGGGGGAAACTCTGTCCCCTCTGAAGGGCGCGCGGGGGAAACTCTGTCCCCTAGGAGGGGCGCGCGGGGGGGAACTCTGTCCCCTCGTGATGGCGCGTGGGGGGGACACTCTGTCCCCTCGGGAGGTCGCTCGGGGGGGGGAACTCTGTCCCCTCGGGAGGGCGCTCGGGGGGGAACTCTGTCCCCTCGGGGGGTCGTGCGGGGGGGAACTCTGTCCCCTCGGGGGGGCGCGCGAAGGGGAACTCTGTCCCCTTGGGGGCGCACTCTGCCCTCTTGGGAGGGGGCGCGGGGGGAACTCTGCCCCTTTGGGAGGGCGGGCGGGGGGAACTCTGCCCCCTTGGGAGGGCGGGCGGGGGGAACTCTGCCCCCTTGGGAGGGCGGGCGGGGGGAACTCTGCCCCCTTGGGAGGGGGCGCGGGGGGAACTCTGTCCCCTCGGGAGGGCACGCGGGGGGTACTCTGTCCCCTCGGAAGGGCGCGCAGGGGGAAACTCTGTCCCCTCTGAAGGGCGCGCGGGGGAAACTCTGTCCCCTAGGGGGGGCGCGCGGGGGGGAACTCTGTCCCCTCGTGATGGCGCGTGGGGGGGGGACTCTGTCCCCTCGGGAGGTCGCTCGGGGGGGGAACTCTGTCCCCTCGGGAGGGCGCTCGGGGGGGGGAACTCTGTCCCCTCGGGGGGTCGTGCGGGGGGGAACTCTGTCCCCTCGGGGGGGGCGCGCGAAGGGGAACTCTGTCCCCTTGGGGGCGCACTCTGCCCTCTTGGGAGGGGGCGCGGGGGGAACTCTGTCCCCTCGGGAGGGCACGCGGGGGGAACTCTGTCCCCTCGGGAGGGCGCGCAGGGGGAAACTCTGTCCCCTGTGAAGGGCGCGCGGGGGCAACTCTGTCCCCTAGGGGGGGCGCGCGAAGGGGAACTCTGTCCCCTCGGGGGGGCGCGTGGGGGGGAACTTCGTCCCCTCGGGAGGGGCGCGTTGGGGGGAACTCTGTCCCCATGGGGAACTCTGCCCCCTTAGGAGGGTGCGCGGGGGGAATTCTGCCTCCTTGGGAGGGCGCGCAGGGGGAAATCTGACCCCTTGGTAGGGCGCACGGGAGGAACTCTACCCCCTTTGGGAGGGCGCGCGGGGGGAACTCTGCCCCTTTGGGAGGGCTCGCGCAGGGGGAACTCTGCCCCCTTGGGAGTGCGGGCGGGGGGAACTCTGCCCCCTTGGGAGTGCGGGCGGGGAGAACTTTGCCCCTTTGGGAGGGCAGGAGGGGGGAACTCTGCCCCTTTGGGAGGGTGCGCGGGGTGAACTCTGTCCCCTCGGGAGGGCGCGCGGGGGGAACTCTGTCCCCTCGGGAGGGCGCGCAGGGGGAACTCTGTCCAATCGGGAGGGCGCGCAGGGGGAAACTCTGTCCCCTCTGAAGAGCACGCAGGGGGAAACTCTGTCCCCTCTGAAGGCGCGCGGGGGGCAACTCTGTCCCCTCGGGGAGGGCGCGGGGGGGGAACTCTGTCCCCTTGGGAGGGTGCGCAGGGGGAAATTCTGTCCCCTCTGAAGGGCGCGCGGGGGCAACTCTGTACTCTCGAGAGGGCGCGCGGGGGCAACTCTGTCCCCTCGGGAGAGCGCGCGGGGCGCAACTCTGTCCCCTCGGGAGGGCGCGCGGGGGCAACTCTGTCCCCTCGGCAGGGCGCGTGGGGGGAACTCTGTCCCCCTGGGGAACTCTGCCCCCTTGGGAGGGCGCGCGGGGGGAACTCTGCCCCCTTGGGAAAGCGCGCGGGGGAACTCTGCCCCCTTGAGAGGGCGCTCGGGGGGAACTCTGTCCCCATTGGGAACTCTGCCTCCTTGGGAGGGCGCGCGGGGGGAACTCTGCCTCCTTGGGAGGGCGTGCGGGGGAGAACTTTGCCCCCTTGGGAGGGCGCGCGGGGGGAACTCTGCCCCCTTGGGAGGGCGCGCGTGGGGAACACTGTTGTCCCCTCGGGGGGCGCGCGAAGGGGAACTCTGTCCCCTCGGGAGGGCGCCCGGGGGGGAACTCTGCCCCTTTGGGAGGGCGGGCGGGGGCAACTCTGTCCCCTCGGGAGGGTGCGCAGGGGGAAACTCTGTCCCCTCTGAAGGGCGCGCGGGGGCAACTCTGTACCCTCGGTAGGGCGCGCGGGGGCAACTCTGTCCCCTCGGGAGGGGCGCGCGGGGGCAACTCTGTCCCCTCGGGAGGGCGCGCGTGGGCAACTCTGTCCCCTCGGGAGGGGCGAGCGGGGGCAACTCTGTCCCCTCGGGAGGGCGCGCGGGGGGCAACTCTGTCCCCTCGGGAGGGCACGCGGGGGCAACTCTGTCCCCTCGGGAGGGCGCGCGGGGGCAACTCTGTCCCCTCGGGAGGGCGCGCGGGGGCAACTCTGTCCCCTCGGCAGGGCGCTCGGGGGCAACTCTGTCCCCTCGGGAGGGCGCGTGGGGGGAACTCTGTCCCCATGGGGAACTCTGCCCCCTTGGGAGGGCGCGCGGGGGGAACTCTGCCCCCTTGGGAAAGCGCGCGGGGGAACTCTGCCCCTTGGGAGGGCTCGCGCAGGGGGAACTCTGCCCCCTTGGGAGGGTGCACGGGGGGAACTCTGCACCCTTGGGAGTGCGGTCGGGGGGAACTCTGCCCCCTTGGGAGGGCGGGCGGGGGGAACTCTGCCCCCTTGGGAGGGCGGGCGGGGTGAACTCTGCCCCCTCGGGAAAGCGCGCGGGGTGAACTCTGCCCCCTCGGGAGGGCGTGCGGGGGGAACTCTGCCCCTTTGTGAGGGCGAGCGGGGGGAACTCTGTCCCCTCGGGAGGGTGCGCAGGGGGAAACTCTGTCCCCTCTGAAGGGCGCGCGGGGGGCAACTCTGTACCCTCGGTAGGGCGCGCGGGGGCAACTCTGTCCTCAAAAGAGGGCGCGCGGGGGCAACCCTGTCCCCTCGGGAGGGCGCGCGGGGGCAACTCTGTCCCCTCGGCAGGGCGCGCGGGGGCAACTCTGTCCCCTCGGCAAAGCGCGCGGGGGTAACTCTGTCCCCTCGGGAGGGCGCGCGGGGGGAACTCTGTCCCCATGGGGAATTTTGCCCCCTTGGGAGGGCGCGCGGGGGGAACTCTGCCCCCTTGAGAGGGCGCGCGGGGGGAACTTTGCCCCCTTGGGAAGGCGCGCGGGGGGAACTCTGCCCCCTTGGGAGGGCGCGCGGGGGGAACTCTGCCCCCTTGGGAGGGCGCGCGGGGGGAACTCTGCCACCTTGGGAGGGCGCGCGGAGGGAACTCTGCCACCTTGGGAGGGCGCGCGGGGGAACTCTGCTACCTTGGGAGGGCGCGCGGGGGGAACTCTGCCACTTTGGGAGGGCGCGCGGGGGGAACTCTGCTACCTTGGGAGGGCACGCGGGGGGAACTCTGCCCCCCCTTGGGAGGGCGGGCGGGGGGAACTCTGCCCCCTTGGGATGGCTCGCGCAGTTGGAACTCTGCCCCCTTGGGATGGCTCGCGCAGTTGGAACTCTGCCCCCTTGGGAGGGTACGTGGGGGAAACTCTGCCCCCTTGGGAGGGAGGGCGGGGGAAACTCTGCCCCCTTGGGAGGGAGGGCGGGGGAAACTCTGCCCCCTTGGGAGGGAGGGCGGGGGAAACTCTGCCCACTTGGGAGGGCGGGCGGGGAAACTCTGCCCCTTGGGAGGGTGGGCGGGGGGAACTCTGTCCCCTAGTGAGGGCGCGCGGGGGGGAACTCTGACCCCTCGGGAGGGCGAGCGCGGGGGAACTCTGTCCCCTCGGGGGGGCCCGCGGGGGGAACTCTGTCCCCTCGGAGGGGCGCGCGAAGGGGAACTCTGTCCCCTCAGGGGGCACGCGGGGGGAACTCTGCCCCCCTTGGGAGGGCGGGCGGGGGGAACTCTGCCCTCTTGGGATGGCTCGCGCAGTTGCAACTCTGCCCCCTTGGGAGGGCGCGTGGGGGGAACTCTGCCCCCTTGGGAGGGCGGGCGGGGGGAACTCTGCCCCCTTGGGAGGGCGGGCGGGGGAAACTCTGCCCCCTTGGGAGGGTGGGCGGGGGGTAACTCTGTCCCTTCGGGAGGGCGCGCGCGGGGGAACTCTGTCCCCTCGAGAGGGCGCGCGCGGGGGAACTCTGTCCCCTCGGGGGGGCGCGCGGGGGGGGAACTCTGTCCCCTCGGGGGGGGCGCGCGAAGGGGAACTCTGTCCCCTCGGGGGGCGCGCGGGGGGGAACTCTGTCCCCTCGGGAGGGCGCGCGGGGGGGGAACTCTGTCCCCATGGGGAACTCTGCCCCCATTAGGAAGGCGCACGGGGTAACTCTGCCCCCTTGGGAGGGCATGCCGGGGGACATCTGCCCCCTTGGGAGGGCGCACAGGGGGAACTATGCCCCCTTGAAAAAGCGCGCGGGGGAACTCTGCCCCCTTGGGAGGGCACGCAGGGGGAAATCTGCCCCCTTGGGAGGGCGCGCGGGAGGAACTCTGCCCCCTTGGGAGGGCGCGCTGGGGGAACTCTGCCCCCTTGGGAGGGCGGGCGGGGGGAACTCTGCCCCCTCGGGAGGGCGAGCGGGGGGAACTCTGCCCCCTCGGGAGGGCGGGCGGGGGGAACTCTGCCCCCTCGGGAGGGCGGGCGTGGGGAAAACTCTGCCCCCTTGGGAGGGGGCGCGGGGGGAACTCTGTCCCCTCGGGAGGGCGAGCGGGGGGAACTCTGTCCCCTCGGGAGGGCGCGCAGGGGGAAACTCTGCCCCTTCTGAAGGGCGTGCGGGGGCAACTCTGTCCCCTCGGGGGGGCGCGCGGGGGGGAACTCTGTCCCCTCGTGATGGCGCGTGGGGGGGAACTCTGTCCCCTTGAGAGGGCGCTCGGGGGGAACTCTGTCCCCATTGGGAACTCTGCCTCCTTGGGAGGGCGCGCGGGGGGAACTGGAACTCTGTCCCCATGGGGAACTCTGCCCCCTTGGGAGGGCGCGCGGGGGGAACTCTGCCCCCTTGGGAAAGCGCGCGGGGGAACTCTGCCCCCTTTGGAGGGCACGCAGGGGGAACTCTGCCCCCTTGGGAGGGCTCGCGCAGGGGGAACTCTGCCCCCTTGGGAGGGCGCGCGGGGGGAACTCTGCACCCTTGGGAGTGCGGGCGGGGAGAACTCTGCCCCCTTGGGAGGGCGGGCGGGGGGAACTCTGCCCCCTTGGGAGGGCGGGCGGGGTGAACTCTGCCCCCTCGGGAAAGTGCGCGGGGGGAACTCTTCCCCTTTGTGAGGGTGGGCGGGGGGAACTCTGTCCGCTCGGGAGGGCGCGCGGGGGGAACTCTGTCCGCTCGGGAGGGCGCGCGGGGGGAACTCTGTCTGCTCGGGAGGGCGCGCGGGGGGAACTCTGTCCGCTCGGGAGGGCGCGCGGGGGGAACTCTGTCTGCTCGGGAGGGCGCGCGGGGGGAACTCTGTCCGCTCGGGAGGGCGCGCGGGGGGAACTCTGTCCGCTCGGGAGGGCGCGCGGGGGGAACTCTGTCCGCTCGGGAGGGCGCGCGGGGGGAACTCTGTCCGCTCGGGAGGCCGCGCGGGGGGAACTCTGTCCGCTCGGGAGGGCGGGCGGGGGAAACTCTGCCACCTTGGGAGGGTGGGCGGGGGGTAACTCTGTCCCCTCGAGAGGGCGCGCGTGGGGGAACTCTGTCCCCTCGAGAGGGCGCGCGCGGGGGGAACTCTGTCCCCTCGGGGGGGGCGCGCGGGGGGGAACTCTGTCCCCTCGGGGGGGGCGCGCGAAGGGGAACTCTGTCCCCTCGGGGGGCGCGCGGGGGGGAACTCTGTCCCCTCGGGAGGGCGCGCGGGGGGGGAACTCTGTCCCCATGGGGAACTCTGCCCCCATTAGGAAGGCGCACGGGGTAACTCTGCCCCCTTGGGAGGGCATGCCGGGGGACATCTGCCCCCTTGGGAGGGCGCACAGGGGGAACTATGCCCCCTTGAAAAAGCGCGCGGGGGAACTCTGCCCCCTTGGGAGGGCACGCAGGGGGAAATCTGCCCCCTTGGGAGGGCGCGCGGGAGGAACTCTGCCCCCTTGGGAGGGCGCGCGGGGGGGAACTCTGCCCCCTTGGGAGGGCGGGCGGGGGGAACTCTGTCCCCTCGGGAGGGCGAGCAGGGGGAACTCTGCCCCCTCGGGAGGGCGGGCGGGGGGAACTCTGCCCCCTCGGGAGGGCGGGCGTGGGGAAAACTCTGCCCCCTTGGGAGGGGGCGCGGGGGGAACTCTGTCCCCTCGGGAGGGCGAGCGGGGGGAACTCTGTCCCCTCGGGAGGGCGCGCAGGGGGAAACTCTGCCCCTTCTGAAGGGCGTGCGGGGGCAACTCTGTCCCCTCGGGGGGGCGCGCGGGGGGGAACTCTGTCCCCTCGTGATGGCGCGTGGGGGGGGAACTCTGTCCCCTTGAGAGGGCGCTCGGGGGGAACTCTGTCCCCATTGGGAACTCTGCCTCCTTGGGAGGGCGCGCGGGGGGAACTGTGCCCCCTTGGGAAAGCGCGCGGGGGAACTCTGCCTCCTTGGGAGGGCGCGCGGGGGAAATCTGCCCCCTTGGGAGGGCGCGCGGGGGGAACTCTGTCCGCTCGGGAGGGCGCGCGGGGGGAACTCTGTCCGCTGTCCGCTCGGGAGGGCGCGCGGGGGGAACTCTGTCCGCTCGGGAGGGCGCGCGGGGGGGAACTCTGTCCCCTCTGAAGGGCGCGCGGGGGCAACTCTGTACCCTCTGAAGGGCGCGCGGGGGCAACTCTGTACCCTCTGAAGGGCGCGCGGGGGCAACTCTGTACCCTCTGAAGGGCGCGCGGGGGCAACTCTGTCCCCTCGGGAGGGCGCGCGGAGGCAACTCTGTCCCCTCGGGAGGCGCGCGGGGGCAACTCTGCCCTCGGGAGGGCGCGCGGGGGCAACTCTGTCCCCTCGGGAGGGCGCGCGGGGGCAACTCTGTCCCCTCGGGAGGGCGCGCGGGGGCAACTCTGTCCCCTCGGGAGGGCGCGCGGGGGCAAACTCTGTCTCCTCGGGAGGGCGCGCGGGGCAACTCTGTCCCCTCGGCAGGGCGCGCGGGGGCAACTCTGTCCCCTCGGAGGGCGCGCGGGGGGAACTCTGTCCCCATGGGGAACTCTGCCCCCTCGGGAGGGCGCGCGGGGGGAACTCTGCCCCCTTGGGAAAGCGCGCGGGGGAACTCTGCCCCCTTTGGAGGGCACGCGGGGGGAACTCTGCCCCCTTGGGAGGGCTCGCGCAGGGGGAACTCTGCCCCCTTGGGAGGGCGCGCGGGGGGAACTCTGCACCCTTGGGAGTGCGGGCGGGGAGAACTCTGCCCCCTTGGGAGGGCGGGCGGGGGGAACTCTGCCCCCTTGGGAGGGCGGCGGGGGTGAACTCTGCCCCCTCGGGAAAGTGCGCGGGGGGAACTCTGCCCCTTTGTGAGGGTGGGCGGGGGGAACTCTGTCCGCTCGGGAGGGCGCGCGGGGGGAACTCTGTCCGCTCGGGAGGGCGCGCGGGGGGAACTCTGTCCGCTCGGGAGGGCGCGCGGGGGGAACTCTGTCCGCTCGGGAGGGCGCGCGGGGGGGAACTCTGTCCGCTCGGGAGGGCGCGCGGGGGGGAACTCTGTCCGCTCGGGAGGGGCGCGCGGGGGGGAACTCTGTCCGCTCGGGAGGGCGCGCGGGGGGGAACTCTGTCCGCTCGGGAGGGCGCGCGGGGGGGAACTCTGTCCGCTCGGGAGGGCGCGCGGAGGGGAACTCTGTCCGCTCGGGAGGGCGCGCGGGGGGAACTCTGTCCGCTCGGGAGGGCGCGCGGGGGGGAACTCTGTCCGCTCGGGAGGGCGCGCGGGGGGGAACTCTGTCCGCTCGGGAGGGCGCGCGGGGGGGAACTCTGTCCGCTCGGGAGGGCGCGCGGGGGGGAACTCTGTCCGCTCGGGAGGGCGCGCGGGGGGGAACTCTGTCCGCTCGGGAGGGCGCGCGGGGGGGAACTCTGTCCGCTCGGGAGGGCGCGCGGGGGGGGAACTCTGTCCGCTCGGGAGGGCGCGCGGGGGGGGAACTCTGTCCGCTCGGGAGGGCGCGCGGGGGGGAACTCTGTCCGTCGGGAGGGCGCGCGGGGGGGAACTCTGTCCGCTCGGGAGGGGCGCGCGGGGGGGAACTCTGTCCGCTCGGGAGGGCGCGCGGGGGGGAACTCTGTCCGCTCGGGAGGGCGCGCGGGGGGAACTCTGTCCGCTCGGGAGGGCGCGCGGGGGGGAACTCTGTCCGCTCGGGAGGGCGCGCGGGGGGAACTCTGTCCGCTCGGGAGGGCGGGCGGGGGAAACTCTGCCACCCTTGGGAGGGTGGGCGGGGGTAACTCTGTCCCCTCGAGAGGGCGCGCGTGGGGGAACTCTGTCCCCTCGAGAGGGCGCGCGCGGGGGAACTCTGTCCCCTCGGGGGGGGCGCGCGGGGGGGAACTCTGTCCCCTCGGGGGGGGGCGCGCGAAGGGGAACTCTGTCCCCTCGGGGGGCGCGCGGGGGGGAACTCTGTCCCCTCGGGAGGGCGCGCGGGGGGGAACTCTGTCCCCATGGGGAACTCTGCCCCCATTAGGAAGGCGCACGGGGTAACTCTGCCCCCTTGGGAGGGCATGCCGGGGGACATCTGCCCCCTTGGGAGGGCGCACAGGGGGAACTATGCCCCCTTGAAAAAGCGCGCGGGGGAACTCTGCCCCCTTGGGAGGGCACGCAGGGGGAAATCTGCCCCCTTGGGAGGGCGCGCGGGAGGAACTCTGCCCCCTTGGGAGGGCGCGCGGGGGGAACTCTGCCCCCTTGGGAGGGCGCGCGGGGGGAACTCTGCCCCCTTGGGAGGGCGAGCAGGGGGAAACTCTGCCCCCTCGGGAGGGCGGGCGGGGGGAACTCTGCCCCCTCGGGAGGGCGGGCGTGGGGAAAACTCTGCCCCCTTGGGAGGGGGCGCGGGGGGAACTCTGTCCCCTCGGGAGGGCGAGCGGGGGGGAACTCTGTCCCCTCGGGAGGCGCGCAGGGGGAAACTCTGCCCCTTCTGAAGGGCGTGCGGGGGCAACTCTGTCCCCTCGGGGGGGCGCGCGGGGGGAACTCTGTCCCCTCGTGATGGCGCGTGGGGGGGAACTCTGTCCCTTGAGAGGGCGCTCGGGGGGAACTCTGTCCCCATTGGGAACTCTGCCTCCTTGGGAGGGCGCGCGGGGGGAACTGTGCCCCCTTGGGAAAGCGCGCGGGGGAACTCTGCCTCCTTGGGAGGGCGCGCGGGGGAAATCTGCCCCCTTGGGAGGGCGCGCGGGGGGAACTCTGTCCGCTCGGGAGGGCGCGCGGGGGGAACTCTGTCCGCTCGGGAGGGCGCGCGGGGGGGAACTCTGTCCGCTCGGGAGGGCGCGCGGGGGAACTCTGTCCCCTCTGAAGGGCGCGCGGGGGCAACTCTGTACCCTCTGAAGGGCGCGCGGGGGCAACTCTGTACCCTCTGAAGGGCGCGCGGGGGCAACTCTGTCCCCTCGGGAGGGCGCGCGGAGGCAACTCTGTCCCCTCGGGAGGGCGCGCGGGGGCAACTCTGTCCCCTCGGGAGGGCGCGCGGGGGCAACTCTGTCCCCTCGGGAGGGCGCGCGGGGGCAACTCTGTCCCCTCGGGAGGGCGCGCGGGGGCAACTCTGTCCCCTCGGGAGGGCGCGCGGGGCAACTCTGTCCCCTCGGGAGGGCGCGCGGGGGGAACTCTGTCCCCATGGGGAACTCTGCCCCCTCGGGAGGGCGCGCGGGGGGAACTCTGCCCCCTTGGGAAAGCGCGCGGGGGGAACTCTGCCCCCTTTGGAGGGCACGCGGGGGGAACTCTGCCCCCTTGGGAGGGCTCGCGCAGGGGGAACTCTGCCCCCTTGGGAGGGCGCGCGGGGGGAACTCTGCACCCTTGGGAGTGCGGGCGGGGAGAACTCTGCCCCCTTGGGAGGCGGGCGGGGGGAACTCTGCCCCCTTGGGAGGGCGGGCGGGGTGAACTCTGTCCGCTCGGGAGGGCGCGCGGGGGGAACTCTGTCCGCTCGGGAGGGCGCGCGGGGGGAACTCTGTCCGCTCGGGAGGGCGCGCGGGGGGAACTCTGTCCGCTCGGGAGGGCGCGCGGGGGGGAACTCTGTCCGCTCGGGAGGGCGCGCGGGGGGGAACTCTGTCCGCTCGGGAGGGCGCGCGGGGGGGAACTCTGTCCGCTCGGGAGGGCGCGCGGGGGGGAACTCTGTCCGCTCGGGAGGGCGCGCGGAGGGGAAGAGGGCGCGCGGAGGGGAACTCTGTCCGCTCGGGAGGGCGCGCGGGGGGGAACTCTGTCCGCTCGGGAGGGCGCGCGGGGGGGAACTCTGTCCGCTCGGGAGGGCGCGCGGGGGGGAACTCTGTCCGCTCGGGAGGGCGCGCGGGGGGGGAACTCTGTCCGCTCGGGAGGGCGCGCGGGGGGGAACTCTGTCCGCTCGGGAGGGCGCGCGGGGGGGAACTCTGTCCGCTCGGGAGGGCGCGCGGGGGGGAACTCTGTCCGCTCGGGAGGGCGCGCGGGGGGGAACTCTGTCCGCTCGGGAGGGGCGCGCGGGGGGGGAACTCTGTCCGCTCGGGAGGGCGCGCGGGGGGGAACTCTGTCCGCTCGGGAGGGGCGCGCGGGGGGGAACTCTGTCCGCTCGGGAGGGCGCGCGGGGGGGAACTCTGTCCGCTCGGGAGGGCGCGCGGGGGGGAACTCTGTCCGCTCGGGAGGGCAGCGCGGGGGGGAACTCTGTCCGCTCGGGAGGGCGCGCGGGGGGGAACTCTGTCCGCTCGGGAGGGCGCGCGGGGGGAACTCTGTCCGCTCGGTGTGGGCGCGCGGGGGGAACTCTGTCCGCTCGGGAGGGCGCGCGGGGGGAACTCTGTCCGCTCGGGAGGGCGCGCGGGGGGAACTCTGTCCGCTCGGGAGGGCGCGCGGGGGGAACTCTGTCCGCTCGGAGGGCGCGCGGGGGGAAACTCTGTCCGCTCGGGAGGGCGCGCGGGGGGAACTCTGTCCGCTCGGGAGGGGCGCGCGGGGGGAACTCTGTCCGCTCGGGAGGGGCGCGCGGGGGGAACTCTGTCCGCTCGGGAGGGCGCGCGGGGGAACTCTGTCCGCTCGGGAGGGGCGCGCGGGGGGAACTCTGTCCGCTCGGGAGGGCGCGCGGGGGGAACTCTGTCCGCTCGGGAGGGCGCGCGGGGGGGAACTCTGTCCGCTCGGGAGGGGCGCGCGAGGGGAACTCTGTCCGCTCGGGAGGGCGCGCGGGGGGAACTCTGTCCGCTCGGGAGGGGCGCGCGGGGGGAACTCTGTCCGCTCGGGAGGGCGCGCGGGGGGGAACTCTGTCCGCTCGGGAGGGCGCGCGGGGGGAACTCTGTCCGCTCGGGAGGGCGCGCGGGGGGAACTCTGTCCGCTCGGGAGGGCGCGCGGGGGGAACTCTGTCCGCTCGGGAGGGCGCGCGGGGGGAACTCTGTCCGCTCGGGAGGGCGCGCGGGGGGAACTCTGTCCGCTCGGGAGGGCGCGCGGGGGGAACTCTGTCCGCTCGGGGGAGGGCGCGCGGGGGGAACTCTGTCCGCTCGGGAGGGCGCGCGGGGGGAACTCTGTCCGCTCGGGAGGGGCGCGCGGGGGAACTCTGTCCGCTCGGGAGGGCGCGCGGGGGGAACTCTGTCCGCTCGGGAGGCGCGCGGGGGGGAACTCTGTCCGCTCGGGAGGGCGCGCGGGGGGAACTCTGTCCGCTCGGGAGGGGCGCGCGGGGGGAACTCTGTCCGCTCGGGAGGGCGCGCGGGGGGAACTCTGTCCGCTCGGGAGGGCGCGCGGGGGGAACTCTGTCCGCTCGGGAGGGCGCGCGGGGGGAACTCTGTCCGCTCGGGGAGGGCGCGCGGGGGGAACTCTGTCCGCTCGGGAGGGCGCGCGGGGGGGAACTCTGTCCGCTCGGGAGGGCGCGCGGGGGGAACTCTGTCCGCTCGGGAGGGCGCGCGGGGGGAACTCTGTCCGCTCGGGAGGGCGCGCGGGGGGGAACTCTGTCCGCTCGGGAGGGGCGCGCGGGGGGAACTCTGTCCGCTCGGGAGGCGCGCGGGGGGGAACTCTGTCCGCTCGGGAGGGCGCGCGGGGGGAACTCTGTCCGCTCGGGAGGGGCGCGCGGGGGGAACTCTGTCCCGCTCGGGAGGGCGCGCGGGGGGAACTCTGTCCGCTCGGGAGGGCGCGCGGGGGGAACTCTGTCCCTCTGAAGGCGCGCGCGGGGGCAACTCTGTACCCTCTGAAGGGCGCGCGGGGGCAACTCTGTCCCCTCGGGAGGGCGCGCGGAGGCAACTCTGTCCCCTCGGGGAGGGCGCGCGGGGGCAACTCTGTCCCCTCGGGAGGGCGCGCGGGGGCAACTCTGTCCCCTCGGGAGGGCGCGCGGGGGCAACTCTGTCCCCTCGGGAGGGCGCGCGGGGGGCAACTCTGTCCCCTCGGGAGGGCGCGCGGGGGCAACTCTGTCCCCTCGGGAGGGCGCGCGGGGGCAACTCTGTCCCCTCGGCAGGGCCGCGCGGGGGCAACTCTGTCCCCTCGGGAGGGCGCGTGGGGGGAACCTCTGTCCCCATGGGGAACTCTGCCCCCTCGGGGAGGGCGCGCGGGGGGAACTCTGCCCCCTTTGGAGGGCACGCGGGGGGAACTCTGCCCCCTTGGGAGGGCTCGCGCAGGGGGAACTCTGCCCCCTTGGGAGGGCGCGCGGGGGGAACTCTGCACCCTTGGGAGTGCGGGCGGGGGGAACTCTGCCCCCTTGGGAGGGCGGGCGGGGGGAACTCTGCCCCCTTGGGAGGGCGGGCGGGGTGAACTCTGCCCCCTCGGGAAAGTGCGCGGGGGGAACTCTGCCCCTTTGTGAGGGTGGGCGGGGGGGAACTCTGTCCGCTCGGGAGGGCGCGCGGGGGGGAACTCTGTCTGCTCGGGAGGGCGCGCGGGGGGGAACTCTGTCCGCTCGGGAGGGCGCGGGGGGGGGAACTCTGTCCGCTCGGGAGGGCGCGCGGGGGGGGAACTCTGTCCGCTCGGGAGGGCGGCGCGGGGGGGAACTCTGTCCGCTCGGGAGGGCGACGGCGGGGGGGGAACTCTGTCCCGCTCGGGAGGGGCGCGCGGGGGGGAACTCTGTCCGCTCGGGAGGGCGCGCGGGGGGGAACTCTGTCCGCTCGGGAGGGCGCGCGGGGGGGAACTCTGTCCGCTCGGGAGGGCGCGCGGGGGGGAACTCTGTCCGCTCGGGAGGGCGCGCGGGGGGAACTCTGTCCGCTCGGGAGGGCGCGCGGGGGGGAACTCTGTCCGCTCGGGAGGGCGCGCGGGGGGAACTCTGTCCCGCTCGGGAGGGCGCGCGGGGGGGAACTCTGTCCGCTCGGGAGGGCGCGCGGGGGGGAACTCTGTCCGCTCGGGAGGGCGCGCGGGGGGGGGAACTCTGTCCGCTCGGGGAGGGCGCGCGGGGGGGAACTCTGTCCGCTTCGGGAGGGCGCGCGGGGGGGAACTCTGTCCGCTCGGGAGGGCGCGGGGGGGGAACTCTGTCCGCTCGGGAGGGCGCGCGGGGGGGAACTCTGTCCGCTCGGGAG